>NC_133653.1:184714631-184796567 GCF_009905375.1 Apium graveolens | reverse complement strand
GTTCTCAAGCCCAACAACAGATCCAATAAGGACTCTACAAAGAATCCTCTAAGCCTTGCTCAGATGAAAGAAGTGGATTTTCCTCTTCCAAAGCCTGATGAAGACAAGGTTTTGGGTGGAAGTATCATAAAGCACAAAGAGACCATGGATGTGGTTGAAAGGATGAACATGGCTATTATCTTTAGAGAGGGAAAGAGCATTTGTGTGATGCAAGGACATCCCAAATTCTCAATAGCCAAGAGGGAAGAAGCCAGAAGGTTGAAGGAAGAAGCCAAAAACCTAAAGGCTGGAAAAAGAGCACAAGCAAAGCTTGAAAAACAGCTAAAGTCAAGTCAAGCTGAAGAAAAGAAAGAAATTGAAGACAAGAGTGAAGATGTAGGTATGGGGGACATGTTTAGTGATGATGTGGGAGAAAGAAGTAAGGAAAGAGAGGAATGGCAGAAAGGGAACAGAAAGAAGGCCAATGTAAAAAGAAAGATGGTAGATGAGACTGAAGAAACCCAATCAAAATCCAAACCACTACCTTCTATTCCTGAACCCATTGTGCCTGACCCCTTCATAAACATTCATGGTGAAACAATCACTCCTAAGGAGGAACCAATTGATTGGGACACCATCAAATTGCCCACCTTCTTAACCACTTCTCCACCTTCAAAGAAACAGAAAAGGAAAATCAAATCAACACCTTCTCTAACCTCAATCAAATTTACTCAGAAGCCTAAGCCTAAGCCACAAGCCTCTAA
This sequence comes from Apium graveolens, assembly GCF_009905375.1. Classification (NCBI taxonomy): domain Eukaryota; kingdom Viridiplantae; phylum Streptophyta; class Magnoliopsida; order Apiales; family Apiaceae; genus Apium; species Apium graveolens. The sequence continues at coordinate 184,795,824 of NC_133653.1, read as the reverse complement.
GGATGATTATGTTCACATTTGTGACATAAAGGAATTCTCAAACATTGAACTCTATCTGGATGAGCTGGAGGAAGTAAGGGGAATAGATGCCTACAGACAGCTACCAGAAAGACTAGTGTTCAAATACAAAGGAAGTGGGGAAAGAACTTGGCCTCTCTACAGGATTCTGAATGAAGGCTACTCTACCTTGGTTAGAGTCTACTCAGCCATAAAAAGGGATTATGGCTTTACCAGGACTGCCAAGACTGAGATTCTCAACAAGATTGCCAACATAAGGAAGACTTGGTGGGAGCCCAATGCCTTGCCTAGAACATTACTCATTCAAGAAAGAGGAATTACAGTTCACAAATCACCTCATTGGTTGATGGAGTTCAGAGACAACAAAGGAGTCAGAAGATTTTTCAGACTTGAAGATCAGCTCAAGATTGCCAGTAATGAAACTCTCAAGGATATGCAATCTAAGTTGGACATCAATGAAGAAGATGAAGCTGAGTTCTACAGACAACTTCAACTTCAAATAGAGGAGAATGACGGGAGGCTAGGAAAGAAAACAAGGGATCAAAGGAAAAGAAATTAATCTGCTCAGGCTAAAGGAGCACCCTTGGAAATAATGTAATTCTTCAATTCCATCTCAGCATACACATTTTTGCAGCACTTTTGAATTTCTGCTTTATTACAGTTAATATTTTATCAAGTGTTTTGTTATCATCAAGCTAAACCCAAATTTATGTCTACAGTTCTAGTAGACATAAATAGGGGGAGATTGTTAGGAATATGTGTATTAGTTTGATGATAAGTTAAACAAAACACTTAAGTAGAAATCTAGTATTTGTAGCCTCAACGGATAAGACCATCTTGGCTATCCGTTGAAGGAGTAACTTTACTTAGCAATAAGTTTAGTATTGTAGCACATTTCATTCTCTGGATTCAAGTTGTAATTCTTAGATGTTGTAGGAAATTATCAGTCATGTTGACTACTAGTGGATATGCAAATAGGAGGGCTAATTGTAAATATTTCATGCCTTATAATTTTGTATAAGTGAAGAAGTATCAACTGATATTGAAGACCTTCAACGGATAAGAAACAAAGCTTCAACGAATGTCTCTAAAGCTTCAATGGATAATATCCATCAACAGATAAGTGCTTCAACGGATAAGACTTCAACTACTAATGCATCAACGGATAAAGCTTCAACGGATAAAGCCTCAACGGATAAGGCATCAACGGATGAAAGCTTCAACGGATGCTTAGTTCAATAGCAGTTGATAGTGACAATTCATAAGCTGACAGAGGCACATGGGTTGACAGAGACAAACTGGAATGTGGCAGCCTCTAGGAGGAATCAAGAAAATGCAGCATTTCCATTCTGGTGCAAACAAGGGAGTATTCAAAGATTAACAGCTAAACCCAAATTGCATTGGATAGAGAAATGAAGAAGAAACATGTGAAGAGCCTTTTTAATTGTATTTTACAGTTTTGTCTTCACTTGTAAACTTGGTGATATATAAACCAAGTAGCAGCTAGTAATTAGGTGTGAATTTTCAAGAGCTGTTTAGAAAAATCCAGAGAGAAAATCATCTAGTTTGTACTAGGAAGCAGCTGTGATTTAATTCTTTGAATCACAGATTTTCTGAAATAACACATCTGTGGTGGAACAATAAATCCACCAGAAAAGTTTTTAAGTTCTTTGTGTTCTTTACATTTGTGTTTGAATATATATCTGTCTGTATTAGCCTCAAGCAATTCACACACATTTGCTCACTAAAACACTTAGCCTTAGAAACTGCTCAAAACTTGAAAAAGTTTTGAGATTTACATTCAACCCCCCTTCTGTAAATCTCATTGTTAGTCCACTGGGAATAACACTAGAGATCTCTAAGATATCGATAACTCTATTTATCACTAGAGAACTCAGAGACATCGATAAGTAAAAGTGAAGACATGAAGATGAGAGATCTCGACAATCCAAATTCTCTTATAGAGAACTCCGAGACCTCGACAAGTCAAAACAACTATAGAGTTATTAGAGATCTCGATAACCAATATACTTATCGAGATGTCAAGTTCTCTATTGATCAAACTGAAGATCTCGAGGTAAAGCTCAAAGTACAAAGTGCAGATCAGTTCAATATCCAAGATTATCAATCAACAAACAATCCAATCAGTTGGATTGACAAGCCTAAAAAAGCATCTTGAAGAGTACAATATCAAAAGCCAAGATTAACTGGCAAAGTAAAGTCACAGACGTGCAAGATTAGCAAAGATACACTAAGCCGGAAATAGAAAGATTTGGTTATCCAAAAGTAGGGTTTAGTACATGTTATTGCATGCTGTGTAATAACCAGTGTTTATTGTTCTATAAAGTAAATACTGGATGCTTTGTTAGATGTAACAATCTAGATAAGAAAATCTTGTATTCTCTCAAGAAAGAAGCTAAGCTCTTTATCAGCAAAGGGCCTAGAAATTTTGTAGCAAAATATTCTTAATATTAATATAAAATTAAGTGAGTTTTGAAATATTTGTGTTCACTGTTTTATCTGTCTAAATTCAGTACTAACACATTTAACTACAAGATTTTAATTTACTTTGTTCATCACCGTAAACACTTCAAGAAAAGCAGAAAAACACAAAAACACATTCACCCCCGGTCTGTGTGTGATTCATTATCTAACATAAGGGCACTACTAGCTATCATTTCCTTATAAATTTAATTGAAGGCATGTAATTGATTTATCTTTTATTATATATAATATTATTAAAAATACAACATCCTTTGTCAACAACAATATTATTAATATTAAGATAATATAATTTTATAGAAAATATCAAAATAATTTAATTAACATGTAATTGTTATTGTTTCTTTGGACAATAACATTAATTAGAATCATAAAAACTAATGATAAAAAATTGAAAATGAATAGAATTTTGAGAAATTATCAAAAATAATATTATTTTAATTATTTTGTGATTTTACTATTTTTTGAATTTTGTTTGCAAGAAAAGAGTGTCACCGAGGTCAACCAAAGATGCAATTAGTTGCATCTAGATTTGTGGTTGCATTTGGGTGCAATTAGCAAACTCGTCGGATTTAAATCTAGTTGCATTGATTGATAAAAAAATCGTATATTTGTAAAAATAGGTTGCAAATGAAATTAAGCACAGATTTTAATATATAAATTATGTGGAGCTCAACAATGAATTGAATTTAAAAAAAAATAACTTTTATCATTCAGATGATTTTACATTTTATTTAACAAATGACATTATTCTTCTTTTTTCCAAGTTTTTACTCATCCAGAATTTTAACTATTTCAGAAAATATTATTCATATTTAACAAATAGCCCTATATGATATTTATAAGTACACTTGTTAGCAATGTCATGTTTATGCCACTTATTTCTTTTTTTAGCTAAAGAGAGGAGTAATGACAAGTACCTAGACTCACAGTTCCCGTCACCTACCTAGACTCGGAGGGTTACATTTATTTTTTAACCTAGATGACACCCGCATACTCTTTAATCATTATATAAAACCTGTCTACCCTTTAATCATCTATGTGATACCTTTTTAACATATATATTTAATCATCTATGTAACACTTTTTTTAACGTATATATAACATCCAACTACTCTTTAATCTGTCTGGAACCTGACACTTATGCCACATTTAAATAGAACTATTTACTTTTTAATCTAGATAATACCGGCATCCTCTTTAATCTACTGAACACCTTTATATAAAATACCCGTCTACTCTTTAATCTATTTGACGGGTGTATACTTTTAAATCTTTTTAACCTACATAACACCCTCACACTCTTATATAACACCCCTACTTTTTAATCTATGTGTCTGACATGTGAATAATTCTAATTCTTTTTAACCTACATAACACTCTCACACTCTACAATTTACATGACACACTGATATCACATGTATACTTTGAAATATATTTTTTTTTAATTTTTTTAACCTACACAACACCTTGTTTAACCTATAACATATGTGTACTTAAAACATACTTTTTAAATCTTTTTTAACCTACACAAATGATTTATCTCAAACTACAAGAGAATTAGAAGAAAAATTATCTCACAAACAAAATTTTTATCTCAAACTATAAAAGATTTAAAAGAAAAATTATCTCACAAACAATTTTTTTACAAAGAATTTTATATTCAGTAAAAACATATACAACACACGGTCTAGGTTGTTTAAATTTCAAAATATTACTATTTTTATCTTAAAATTTAATGATTCAAAATATTTTTATCTCAAACTTTCAGCTAGAATATTACTCTTACAAAAATCCTAATCTACCTCTAATAAAAACATAACTAAACATAAAGTTTGTTATCTCACAAATATTTGCTTACTCAATCAGAACTTACTCTCAAATACTGTTTCTTATTACTTGTTTAATAAAATATTTTGTATCTCAACAAATTTTTACTTGGCCAAAAATTTGTCATCTCACAAATATTTACTTACTCTATATTTTCTAACAAGTATTTGTTTATTCAACAAAAATTTGCTCACTCCTAAATTTTTTTTACTTAACCAAAATTTGCTATTTTTACTACATAATATATATTCCCCAAACCAAAAATTTCACAATCCCAGCAAAAAAAAATTTATCCCATAGAGTAATTTTTGTTCTACAACCTCCTCGGCAAATTTTAACTTTAATATCTCATAAAAAAATTATCTCACAAACAATTTTATTATAATATGTATCTCAAATATTTTTGTGTTATTTATAAATAAAGAGGGAACGAAATTTAACAAATGTAAAACTAGCATACATTTTTTATTTTTTTTAGGGCATGTGCATATTCAGATATTGCTACACTTGTAGGCTCCATCATCAACTTATCTTTCAAAAAAAAACTTATCTTTATTAAAAATTTAATATATTTAGATATTGTAAAACTCTAACAACTTATTATCTGATAAAAAAAGTCTGAAAAGCAATTATATGATATTGATAAGTAGAGGCTTAGCAATATCATGTTTATGCCACTTATTTTTTTCTAGATAAAGAGAGTGAGGTATTGATAAGTACCTAGATTTGAACACTTGGCGTTATCTTTATATAACAACATTTATTTTTTTAACCTAGATGATACCGGCCTACTCTTTAATCATTATATAACATAATCTACCTATCACCTTTTTAAATTTATAGAACATCTGCATTATTTTTTAATCTATATGATTTTATATATGTATATAACATCCGTCTACTCTTTATTTTTTAATCTATGTGAAACATATATATACTTATAAATATTTTTAACCTACATAACACCTTATGATTCTATAATTTACATGAGACCCATGATACCCATGTGTATACTTAAAATATATTTTTTAAATTTTTTTAACCTACATTACACTTGCTTATTTAACCTATAATGCATGTATGCTTATAACATAATTTTTAAATTTTTTTTATCTACTCAGCACCTCTTATACATATATCATGTACATGGTTTGCTCCCCCACTTAACTTATATTTATAAACATTTTGTTAGAATTATTTTTTATCTACGAGCATAATATCATACACAATGAATATATGTTATACATCATAATTACACCATACTCAAATAATACTCAACTTTCAAATACAACAACTAGCACTCAAGCACCTAGAGATTCTTACTCTCACAAATACAAAAATTTGAAGTTTCATAAATTACAGCTACATCTATATTGTACGATCTTTTTTTTACTGGCAAACCCCGAATAAGTATAATTCAAAGAACATATACATCTGGAATATAACAATGGTTTATTATGTTGGCTTTATGGTACACTTGTAAACTTGTATATTAGATCATTTGTCCTAAATTTAAGCACAATACAAAAAGCTTGTTTAATTAATGTAAATTAAAATTTTAGCTTTAAACTATTTTATTTTATATAATTCTTACATGAGCTTTGTATTTATAATATTAATGAAACAAGTATAAAATTATTATTCTTAACAGCTAATATATTGGATGAACGTTATATTTTTAATATAATATATGATAAATATATAATATATATAAAGTTGATAAATCAATAATTTTTCCATTCCACTGATAAATGAATGAATAAAATTCTGAATTTTTTGTCTTGAAGGTTTAATTTAATTCCAAAAACCAGGCAATTTTCAATTTTTTTTTACACTTTATTTCCGCCAGGTTTAAAAATTAAAGAAAAAAAAGAGGCTCTACATTTCAAACTTCAGAGCATTGAAGAGAGTTTCAAATTCTGAACCTGGCTGGCTTTATCATTCTACAGCTCACATGCTCTTCCTAAATTCAATTACTATACTATTTCCTCGTGCCCCCACACAATGACTAATTATTATTTTTTGTTAATTCATTATTTTATTATTAAAATCTAAAGTTATACACGATCACTTGACAATCATAATTAGTAAGGCTAAAAATATAATTTTTTTGAAAAATACCTAAGGCTAAAGATATTTTTACAAATATACTATAATTTTTTTAAAAAATTGCAAAAATACTTTTTTATTTTAAAAAAATATTATTTTCCAAATTTTTTACGAAAATACTGTTTAATGCAACTTGATTCAATTAGATGCAATTTTCGACGAATTTATGTCACTCCATGTAACCTCAAATGCAACAAAAAAAAACTTGATTCAACTAATTGTATGTCTGCTTGATTTTGGTTGATTCTATATTTTTGCCAAAAAAATTAGAGGATAGTAAAATTGCAAAAAGAAATAAATAAAAAAAGCTAGTATTTTTGATAATTTTTCTTATTAAAATATGAGTTTATAAATATTTTTATGTAGTATTTAAGAAAATTAAATATACATTCACATTTTTTATTCATCAATATTAAAACTAGAGCTAAAAAAAGAATTATACTTTAGTTAAAAAAAAGACTAGAGAAAATAATGAAAATGATACCCAAAGTTTGATTTAGCTCATACCCACCTATTCAAATGGGTTTCTAAACCCCATACCTCATGGGTTTCAGGAATGGGTTTTAAAACAAAAAAATTTTAACCAAACACCTGGTATGGTCTCCAATCCAACCCCATATCTCATACCCAGATTTATTGAACCAAACACCCCCTAACTCCATATCTATAATATCTCTGTATCTGACAAATAAACTTCATACAAAATACTTTTGCTTCTTCATTCTATTACCCACAAATTAGAGGAGTAACAATCAACTATGTTTTTAAGTGCATTTCTAACTGACTCTTTATATTAGCTCTTAAATTAAAATTTGAAGATGACGTAATTTTACTTGATCCAATAGGCTCCTAATCACTCTTAAATACACTAAATTTCTCTTCTTTCTACTTAATTTTAAGAGCTACTAGCCACTCTTAACTAATATTATACAATAAATTTATGTGCAAACATTCTCTGTCCATCCACTTTTCTTTGTACTTTTATGCACATAACTTACTTTAAATAATATAAAATAAAATAAAGAGTGAATATAAGAAGTATTGTTGGAATTAGCCTATATTAAATCACTAAAAATTAATATTTTATATTATATTTAAGAGTGAGTTAGGAGACTGTTGGAAATGCTCTAACCTTTCATGCTGCTTTGAATTTGGTAAAAATTGACAAAATCATCTTAATTTAAGAATCCATCCCCAAGAAATAAACACCATTCAGTTCTTATGAAGCCATTTTCAAATTTTGTCTCTAAAAACTCGAGTTGAATTCTAACTCTATCTAACCGAGAAAATCACTTCTACATTAAATCAAAGTGAAATTCCACTTGGTGTTAAACAGTTAAAGATTGATACTCCTGCTTATTAACCACAAATCATATTCAGTTTTTTCGAGCCATGTTCAAATTTTGTCTCTAAAAACTCGAGTTAGATTCTAACACTATCTAACTCGGGCACCAAAATCACTACTACATTAAATTAAAGTGAAATTTCCACTTTGTGTTAACATTGATACCCCTGCAAATTATCACTAGCATGATGTAACATACTTAACCACAAAATTCAAAAACCATACAAGTACATTAGTTACATTAGCATACTAATGTCTACATCACTAACCCTTCATATAACATGTTGCATCTCAATCAAGTGCCCTACAACATTCCCAAACACACAAAAATAGTACAATCTGATCCGGTCATTGTAAGTGTGAAAATGATAGGTCATCAACAAACCATATGGATAGGGAAATCTGCACTTTTCAAACAACAAGAGAACCAAATATACCACCTAAATTCAAAAACATTCAAATTCAACAACTACCAAACTTAACAAATTCAAACAAACATAAGCATTAACAAAACCCAGAATTTACACAGTCTCAACTACTAATCATTCATTACCACAAAAGCAATTATCGCAAATCCACCATAGACATAATCTCCACTACAAATGCACCATAATTATCTCAATTCAACAACAAACCAACCCTAGAAATTCTCAACATAACATAGACAGAACTAATAACTACCAACACTGCATAACACGAAACCAGGTCGCGTTAGTTGAACAAAGTCGGGTTATAATTAATTAGCTTCAACACCATTTTGTCCCAAAGCAGGCTGAACCTTCCTAGGCCTGCCCCGAGCCCTTCCACTCTTCGACGGAGTTGGATCCTCCTCCTTCTCATCCTCCTTGGGCTTCTCAGTCTTAGCTTTTTTCACAGACGGAGGAGCATTAGGATCCTTCCTCGGACGGCCTCGGCCTCTCGAAGGCCCATCTGCCACAGCAGTAGCAGCAGCAGCTGGAGCAGCAGGAGGAGTTGCAGCAGCAACAACAGGCACTTCAGCAGCATTTGCGTCCTTAACCTTAGGTGGACGGCCCCTGCCACGCTTTGGTGGGGCACTCGAGCCAGGACGCATATAGTTATTCTTAGCAAACACAAGTTCCCCATCCTCTCTCAGCTTGTTGAGATGTTCAGTGAGAGAATTCATGTGGCCAGCTGGCAGATCCCCGTAGGTCGATTCGATATGTTTCCCTATTGCAGACTTGCTTGAACCATCTTTTTCCTTCAGTGCATCAATTGCTCCCATAATCATCTACACAATTAAACACATATCATTACTACATGCATACACATCATACTTATTCAAAAACACTACCAAATCTCACCAAATTTAGTTCAAATATTTCAATTTTTTTCTCATATATTTACAGATCAAAAACATTAAATCACACAAACATATATAAATTCAAAAATACTACCAAAATTCACCAATTTTAGTGCAAAAATTACAACTTTTTTTACATTAATTTACAGATCAAACACGCTAAATCTCCCCCGCCCCGCGCCTCTCTCTCCCTTTCTCCCCCAAGCCCCTCCCTCCCTCCCTCCATCTCTCCATCTCTCTCAACATGTATATCTCGAAAAAACATATAAAATCAAAACACACACACAAAAACACAAATAACAAAAACACAGACAGATGAAAAATTATAATTTACAGGCAAACAAAACATGTATATATCACAAATAAATACAGATCAAACAAAGCAAAACTATTACAACACATGACAGTGAGAGAGAGAGAGAGGGAGAGAGGGAGAGAGGGAGGGAGAGAGCAAATTCAAAAAAAAGCGAGAATCTAGGAGATATAGATACAGGATGTGTAAGTAGATACCTCAGGGTAAGTAGGGAGAGAAGCAGGCTTGGACACAGGTTCAGTAGCCATTGTTGAGTTGAGCTTTCTCTCTCACACACTAAAACACGCACACAGTGTAGACGAAGAAAACGAGAGTTAGTGAGTATTGAAAAGCACAGTAAACCAGCTCAACAAATAGGAGAGAGCTTTATGAGTGAGAAAACAAACATTTCTGTATTAACGGTTGGGATTGTGTGTTTTCGGTGATATCGGACGGTGGAGGATGGTTTCCAAAAAATTCACTCGGATTGATGAGGTGGAGGGGTTTGAGAGAGCGTGAGGGTTGTTGTCCTTGAAACTGATGGGTTGGTGAAATTACGTAAATGCCATTGGTGTTTGAATTATGGGTTTGGGGTTGTTGGCTTCACTGCTGGTTAGATTTTTTGAATTCTTTATTCAAAAATAATAAAAAAATGTTAAATTTTTGAGTAGTCTAGTTAGATTGGAATTTAACAAATTAAAAAATTATTATAAATGTGAAAATAAAATAATGGAAATTATTATTATGAACATTTCAGAGGTGCATTCAACGTAGATTCTAAAAGATTTTTCTAGATTTTTAAAATTTAATTTAGATTTGGAAAAGTGCTTCAAAATCAGGGATATTAAATAAGAAAATTCATGATCCTATGTATATCATTACGGATTTTTTAAGATACAAATTTAATGATCCAAAGACTTTTTTACCATCCTTATTTAATGTCACCAAATTTTATAGGACTTTATAAAACCCAAATTAAATACTATTGGATTTTAAAAATCTAAAAAAGATATTTACAATGGACATTCAATATATCCCCTAAAATTCATTAGACTGTAAAATTATTTTTCAAAAACTAGTAAATAATGTCACGTTTCGCAACGATACAATGATTTTTGCTAAAATTCTAATATAATTTTTTTACTATAATTTAGATAAAAATTAATTTGAGTCACCCCAAAATTAATTTGAGAAGCGCTTAGACCACACAACCGATCATGGCTTAGACCCCAAAATTTATAACTTTCAAAACTCAAGGCTTAAATTAAACAAGACATTTAAAACTTAAAATAATATAGGAGATGAACAACTAACAGTGTTGTCTCTAACGCATAAATACTAACAAATTTTGCACATATCAATTGCACTATAAATTTTATTTTAACACCAAAATCACTTTAATTTCAAATTATAATAATGGTTATGCGTATTTTAACACAACCATTGTACTTGCTGCCCTGGATCGTTATTACGAAGAAACTCGGGAAAATAAGAAATTTGCATGGCAAAATTACAAAATCACGCTGGGTTTTCCTTGCATGCCTTATTTCTACTTGGTATTTTAAAGGGCATATTGGATTATTGATGCTCATATCCATCCAATAACCATTCTCAACAACACTTCTGATCTTAAAAAAATCGTCTCTACCCCAAGGGATGTTTATTGGGTTCCCCCACCTAATGGAATGTTGAAAGTAAATGTGCATCTGGTTAACTTTGATTACCACATGCCTAATGCCTAATGACAATGAACATCCGTCCAGATGTAAATTTTGACTTAGCCAAAATTTCATCTTTATGGAGAAATCAAATTTGATTCCAACTGCATTACAAATTGCTTAGACATCAAAATAATTTAGGAATAATTAAGCATAACTAACTCACTTATCAACCTAGTAAAAGTGGACTCATCAAGTGGCTTGGTAAAGATGTCTGCAAGTTGCTTCTCACTTGGAACAAAATGAAGTTCCACAGTACCATTCATGACATGTTCTCTAATGAAACGGTACTTGATGTCAATGTGCTTTGTCCTTAAATGTTGCACAGGATTTTCAGTTATGCCAATGACACTTGTGTTGTCACAGAAAATTGGAATCTTGTCCACTTGTAGACCATAATACAATAATTGATTTTTCATCCATAAAATTTGTGCACAACAACTGCTAGCAGCAAGAAGTAGAGACTGCATTTTGTTTCTTACTAAACTAGGACACTAGCTTGTTTCCTAGAAATTGACAGGTTCATGTTGTACTTTTTCTATCAATTTTACAACTTGCATAATCTCCATCTGAATAACCAATTAGATCAAAACTAGAATCTCTAGGATACCAAATGTCAAATTTTGGTGTTCCTTTGAGATATCTGAAAATTCTCTTAATAGGTACTAAATGAGATTCTCTAAGATCAGCTTGAAATCTAGCACAAAGACAAGTAGCAAATATTATATATGGCCTACTAGCTGTTAAATATAAAAGAGAGCCAACCATGCCTCTATAGCTTGAAATGTCCACAAACTTTTCAGTAGTGTTCAATTCAAGTTTATTGGAAGTGGCCATGTGAGTTTTTATAGATGTGCAATCCATTAAGTCAAATTTCTTTAAAAGATCATAAATGTATTTGGTTTGACTCATGAATATTCCATCACTAACTTGCTTAACTTGTAAACCAAGAAAGTAAGTTAGTTCTCCCATCATGCTCATTTCATATTTACTTTGCATCAATTTGGAATTTTTTTTGTAAAGTTTCTCATCCGTAGAGCCAAATATAATATCATCTACATAAATCTGAACAAGTATACTAGAGCCATTAACATTTTTAAAGAAAAGAGTTTTTATCAACAGTACCTCTTGTGAAGTGATTTTCTAAAAGGAACTTTGATAAAGTATCATATCAGGCTCTAGGTGTTTGCTTCAAACCATACAGTTCTTTCAAAAGATAGTAGACATAATCAGGAAAATTAGGGTCTTCAAAACCAGGAGGCTGACTAACATAGACTTCCTCCTCCAAATCTCCATTTAGAAAGGCACTTTTGACATCCATTTGATAGACTTTGAAATTGGCATGGGCTGCATAGGCTAAGAAAATTCTGATGGCCTCAAGTCTTACAACAGGAGCAAAAGTTTCATCAAAATCTATTCCTTCTTGTTGACAGTATCCCTTAGAAACCAATCTAGCTTTGTTCCCGACAACTATACCATTTTCATCCATCTTGTTTCTGAATACCCACTTGGTGTCAATTGGATTCTTTCCTTTAGGCTTGGGTACCAGCTTCCATACCTTGTTCTTTTCAAATTGGTTTAGCTCCTCCTACATAGCTAAAACCCAATCAGGATCCAACAAAGCTTCTTCTACCTTTTTAGGTTCTTCTTGAGACAGAAAGCTGTTGTATAGACATTCTTCCTGAGTTTCTTTCCTAGTCTGCACTCTTGAAGTTGCATCATCGATAATAAGTTCAAATGGGTGATCTCTAGTCCATTTTATTTGTTGAGGTAGATTAGCTCTAGATGAAGAGGCCTCATAGTTGTCTTGATATGTGACTGAGTTTTGATTAGAAGAAACTCCCCTGAGTTTGTGGATCTTTGACTTGAAGTTGGGGTCCATTCTGAGTGTGATCTGTATTGACTTTCAACTCCTATTGATGGCTTAACGGATGTTGATCTTTGCCTTTCGACGGATGATGCAATTTGTCTCTCAACGAATGATGCACTTAGTCTTTCGATGGATGTTGAATTATGTGCTTTATTTGTTGCTGACTTTTCTGCAGTATCCTTATAGATTATTTCTTGATCACTTTCATCTCCACTATCATCACAAATCATCTTAACATTGTCAAATTTGAGGCTTTCATGGAAACCTTCAACATGTAGTCCTTCAATCTTCTTATCAGCAAACACAACATGTACAGATTCCATAACAATGGTGGTTCTGAGATTATAGACTCTATATGTTTTTCCAACTGCATACCCAACAAAAATACCTTCATCTGCTTTGGCATCAAACTTTCCATGCTGCTCAGTTTGATTCCTTAGAATATAGCATTTACAGCCAAAGACATGGTGAAAGTTTAGTGTTGGTTTCCTTTTCTTGAATAATTGATAGGGAGCCATGAAGAATATTTGCATGCAGTATTTACAGCTTCAGCTCAAAAGTAAGTTGGTAATTTTAATTCTTCTAGCATTGTCCTTGTAGTTTCAATAGGAGATCTATTCTTTCTTTCCACCACTCCATTTTGTTGTGGAGTTCTAGCTGCTGAAAATTCATGCATGATTCCATTTTCTTCACAAAATAGCCTCGTAACAGAATTTTTGAACTCAGTTTCATTGTCACTCCTGATTCTTCTAACCTTGAGATCAGGATGATTGTTGACTTGTCTTATATGATTGATAATGATTTCACTAGCTTCATCTTTAGATTTGAGAAAATATGTCCAAGTCAACTTTGAGAAATAATCAATAATCACTAGGCAGTATCTTTTCTTTGAGATTGACAACACATTGACTGGTCCAAACAAATCCATATGCAGTAGTTTTAGAGGTTCTTCAATTGTAGATTCAAGCTTCTTTTTGAATGATGCCTTGATCTATTTTCCTTTCTCACAGGCATCACACAGACCATCCTTTGAGAACTCAACTTGAGGAATGCCTCTTACAAGATCTTTCCTGACTAATTTATTCATAGTCTTGAATTTCAGATGGGACAGTTTCTTCTGCCATAGCCAACTTTCACCTTGACTTGCTTTGCTGAAAAGACAAGTAATAGAATTTGCACTAGATGAGTTGAAGTTAGATAAATACACATTTCCTTTTCTCACTCCAGTGAGAACCACTTTATTGTCCTTCTTGTTTGTAACAACACATGCTTCAGAATTGAATGTTACTGAGTTGCCCTTATCAAAAAGCTGGCTGACACTCAAAATATTGTGTTTGAGTCCATCCACTAGAGCAACTTCTTCAATGATGACACTGTCTTTAGAAATCAAGCCATATCCCACAATATACCCTTTGTTGTCATCTCCAGAAGTAATACTTGGGCCAGCTCTCTCCTTGAACTTAGTGAGCATGGTAGAATCTCCAGTCATATGCCTTGAGCAACCACTATCCAAATACCAAATATTCTTTCTATTTCCCTGCACACATCAAAACCAAATCAAGTTGATTTTAGTACCCAAGTTTCCTTGGGTCCTGCCTTGTTAGCCTTCTTTTTAGGTTTCTTAGGCTTGTCCCCATTTGACTCAGGTGATTGTGATTCAACCTTGGTCAATAGATTAGGGCTTTGAAAACCATTCACAATTGCAGAATTATCATGCACAAGTTAATTAACATGAAATGGCATATTATGTGCAAACATGTTATTCCTGTATGACATGCTAAATGGCATTTAAGGCATACTAAATGCAACATAGTAAGGATTTTGTGCAAATGGCATATTAGCAAATTGTGCATTCAGATTGTGTGCAGGCATAATATTCATAGGCATTGTGGGCATGCTAGGAAATGAGGGAGGTGCGGACATAGGTGCAGGCATAGCAGATTTGTAATTAACAGACAGATGATTAACACTACCACACTTAACAAAGATTTTTCTAGGTGCATATTTATCAGGTGTGTAGTTGTTATATTTGTTAATTCCTCCTTTTCCATTTCTATTTTTTTCCTTTTTGAGTCTGCTTTAACCTCAATTTTCTCCAATCTGTCATTCAATTGCTTGATTGACAGATGTCCTACATTAGCTCTCTTGTTTTCCTTGACTTGACTTTTTTCTCAAGTAACAAAGTTCTTGGAAACTGATCCATATTTTTCATATAACTTAGCTAGCTTGACTTTACTAACTGGCTTTCTTTCACTTGACGGATGTGGTTCTTTGTCATTCAACGGATGAATCTTTTTGTCATTCGATGAATGAATCTTTTTGTTATTCGACGGATAATCTTCATTATCCGTTGAATCCACATCTGTTGAAAGTCCTTCTTCCAAACTAGGATCCAGTTTCTCTTTACTCTTTTTACAGGCTTTCTCATACAAAGACTCTATACCTTGAACTTTGGTAATTTGAGTATGGACATCTCTAAATGACTTCCAAGCCTTAATTACCTCCTGCTCTCATTCAAGTTGCTTTCTTCAAATCTCCTATTTTTTTAAGGATTCAGTCAGTTCTTCCTTAGCAATTCTACACTCTATTTTCAGTTTCTCAAACTCAATAAATTAAGTTTCCAACACAACATTTCTCTCACTTAAAAACATATTGTTATCTTTAATTCTGGTATTTTCTTTAGTGAGTGACTTAAGTGTAACACGCAAGTTATACAACTCTGTGGACATGTCATTTATAGCACCATTACATTCAGCTTTAGAAATATGTGCTAGATTAGTGGTGATTACCTGATTGCTTGAAGAACTGACCTCTGTTTTATCTAATTTGGCCATTAGAGCTAGACTGACATAGCTTGTTTCTTCATATTCATCTACCCCATCGGCTGCCCAGCCATTATCTTGAGTCAAGAAAGAATTTCCTTTTGTTTGAGCAATTCAAAGTATTTCTTTTTGTAATCTAAAGGCTCAAACTTCTTTCTTTCAGAATCAGGCTTTCTGCATTCACTAGCAAAATGACCACTCAAGCCACATTTGAAACATTTGAATTTGGATTTATCCACCATGTTTCTATTTGGCTTGGATGCTCCAAAATTCTTCTTGAATTTGAGCTTGGAAAACCTTCTTGATAGGAAGGCTATATGTTTATCTATGTCTTCCATTTCATCTTGACTGAGATGGTCTTCGTGCTCAGCCACTGACCCTTTTCTTTTTTCTTCACAAACCCTGGAGTTTGGTGTAGATTCCACAGCTTCAACCTTCACCTCTTTCACTCTCTCTTATTCAGCTACCAAAGCTACATATCCTCCTTTCTTTCTTCCTTTCTCTATTTGCTCATCTTGTTCCATTTCAAGCTCATAAGTCTTCGAAATGTCATACAGCCTCTCCAAAGTAAATTCCTTTTAATATTGAGAATTTCTGAGAGAGACAGTCATGACTTCCACTCTTTTGGTAGAGATCTAAGGAACCTCAGGTTTGAATCTTTTGTTTGATAGACCATTCCATGCAGCTTTAGTGCATTTAGTAGTTTTTGAAATTTACTAATATGTCACTTAAAGATTCATTATCTTCACAATGAAAGTGCTCATACTGCTGGATTAGAAGTTGTATTTTATTTTCCTTCACTTGTTCAGTTCCATCACAAATAATCTGAATTGTATCCCATATATCTTTAGCAGTCTTACAGTTAATGACATTGTCAAACATATCTCCATCAAGACCATTGAACAGAATGTTCATAGCCTTCTTGTCTTTGTGTACTTGCTCAATGTATTCATCTGTCCATTCGACTTGTGGCTTTGGAACAGTTTGCTCATCACCTACAGCTCCTTCAGTATCTGTAACAGCTTTTCTAGGGACATGAGGTCCTTTCTCAATGCAATCTACATAACTTTCATCTTGAGAGAGCAGAAGCAGGTGCATTTTCACCTTCCAATGGTGATAGTTGTATTTGTCCATGAATGGAATCTTTACTCCAACATCCTTCCTGCTCATCTTGTTAGTTACTCAGATCTTTAAACTCTTAGTGTGTCAAGAGCTTGCTCT
Organism: Apium graveolens; assembly: GCF_009905375.1. Classification (NCBI taxonomy): domain Eukaryota; kingdom Viridiplantae; phylum Streptophyta; class Magnoliopsida; order Apiales; family Apiaceae; genus Apium; species Apium graveolens. Next base: position 184,778,776 of record NC_133653.1, on the reverse strand, counting down.
GATACCAATTTTTAATCCCAGACAATCTAACAGTTGAATTACAGAAGATAGGGGGGTTAAATGTAATTCTTCATTTTTTCTTGATTTTAAGAACTTCTCAAATAAATATTCCTAACAATATTTGAATATGCAGAATTGTGGAATGAAAGTATTGATGGATTTAAAACACATAGTAATTTAAACACAAGTTTTTAAAAACTTTCTGGTGGATTGAACTTATCCACCACAGATATATATTTCAATAACTCTGTGATACAAAGATTGTACACAGCTGCTTATAAGTAAAATCACAAAGAATAGAGAAATTTTTCAGAGATACAGCTTTTTCTATTTCTCTAGTTAATTGCATAATTTATTACTAGATACTCTTGGTTTATATATTACCAAGTTACAAGTGAATAAGACAAGCTAATAAAACTGGCCACTGGATATCAACTCCTGTGGCTCTGAATACAGTCCCCAATGCCTGGGTAAGGTCATGTGTATACCTGCTATGGATGTCATGCATCGCATCTATCCTCCTCATCAAGGCGCTAAACCCAAACCAGCACTGTCCTCTGCTTCCTTCTGCTGCTGCTGCTGCGACTGTGAAGGACCGGCCTCATCCAACTGATGCCTCTAAGCTGCTCTGCTCGCCTGAGTCGTACCACCAGCATATGTCTGATCAGCTGGATGGCCACACGGTAAGTGGTCATAGGAGTAACCGAGCCCCTTCTCATCAGCCTTTCCCCCGTACCACTCCTGCATCACAGCTATCGTCTAACTATCAATCGGGGCACTAGGCACCTGCAGTTGTTCGTGTGTGGGCCAATGAACTCTAACGGCCACACATAGCTTCATCACAATTGATGCATACGGAATGTAACCCGTAGTGCTGCCTCACAGAAACCTCAATATACCCTGATAAATCACAGACCCCAAGTCCACATAATCACCCTGCAGAATACCCCACAACAGCTTTGCCCGGTCCACCGTAACATCATGCACATGTGATGAAGGCATAATCTTAGCACAATAAATGATTTCCATGCACGGGCATACCTATTCATGCATGATGCAGGGAAGTGGCATACTCGTTCGTGCCCCTCTTGAACTTCCAGTGAGTCTCAGGAACACACAACATAGCAATAATCAATTCCAAGTAAAAATCCTCGCCGGTCTTCATCACCCAATCATCCTGACCCAGCTGTCTCTCGGGCTGATTTATCACCCGACGAATAGCCTCAGCATTGTAATCCACCGTCAACCCCCTCACCATAGTAAAACCATTCTTATCCGCCTTCGCATTTGCGTAAAACTCGTGAACCACACTCATGGGCACAGGAGCGGGTGCCTCGCAAAAAGCGACCCAACCCATCTCCAGAATCATCTCAAGCAACTTACCATCTCTCCCCGATGGTAGAAATCCTCTCTCATTGGCTATCGGCTTCGATAGCAACCTCGTATACTCCGCTTCAGCCTCCGGAGTAGAAAACCTGGGCCTCACACCGCCAACACTCGAAGAATCGGTGGTGCTGTTGCTAACTTGAATTCTTTGTCTCTTGGGTGCCATTGAATTCGAATAAGTTTGAGAAATGAAAAGTGCATAAGAGAGATTTAGGTTTTAGAATTTCCGAGATCAAGTGGACAATAAAAACGGCACTAACCACCTCCCGGTTTGCCGTATCTCCATAGTAATGCTTCAACTGTTGTCCATTCACCTTGAATGCTTGGCCTGGATCATTCTCAAAATCTCCATCGCTCCAAACCCGGGTCAGAAGTTTGAGGTTCACAACACACACACAATATATTAACCTGCATATAAAATATTATATGCATTGACCCTTCTTTACACAACCACATATCACAACAGGTTAAAGTATGAAAACAAGCCATAACCTTAACTTTTATTATATCGTACCAAAAACCCAACTAGTTCAATTTACAACTGATAATGATGTCATTCTTATAATCTCGTATAACTCATCTACAATAATAAGCTCCTGCTAGCTCGATCCAACTTAACCTAGAATCCTAGCTCGCACACTAGACAGGGAATCCTCTAGACAGGGAATCCTCGTTACGAACAATTTCCTTTTCAACTATAGAATAACATAAACAAATTTGCAAGAGTGAGCTAACTAGCTCACCAAGTCATAATAGCAATAACTGAGGTTAAACAATTATCAGTTGAAATGATTCATAGTAATCAAGTTTCTTGATAAGCAATTATTAGAATTGGATATTCATTTTCATTAAAAAAACCAAGGTTAGGCTGCTGATCAGTCACACACTAACCCCGAGCAAGGCTCCCAGCTTTGCTCTATATACCGGATCCAAGGCACACATTGGCCTATTATAACCACAAATCTGGTCCGACCCCGAATCTGGTCCATATTTAAAACAATCCAATTCCATAATAATAACATGATAAACAATGTAAATCAATAAACTGAATCATAAATAACATTTATCTTGAAGCATATGGTGATTCACAATACCATGAAGATATAACAAGGTAAACAGAAAGATTGACTTTTAATTCAGCGAAAGAATCAGAATATAGAAGAACAAGGTTCAATGGTTACAAGGAATGGTCTTCTGTTATACAAGGCATAAAGGTTCGTATGTTAAGCAATCTCATATCAAGTATCAGTATGTGATATATATGTATTTGTGGAATAGTTTCGTATATGTGTGGTTCATATCCAAGAATTCCATAATAAATGGTTTACAAGAAGTCATGCTTGCGGCTCAAGATCAATAAGAATCAGGGTTTAGGGTTAAGTACTTCAAAGTACTTGCAATATAGAACAAGAACTATTCGAAATAATTGCAACATAATGAAGAGAATTCATAAGTACTTACAATACATTACAAGAAAGATCAGAAGCACTTGCCTTATCACAGATGATTTCCAACCTTACTTGTACTCATCTAACAGTTCTACTCATCAATCATTTTCCTTCTTTTTCTATGCCTTGCTTCTATTCATCGATCACTTGCTTCCTTTTTCTACACTTCAGTTCTATTTACTAATCACTGGCTTTCTTTTCTATGCCTCACTTACTCTTGATTTTTGCACAGAAATGGATGGTTGATTCAGAAAGAGCTTTTCGAGAGCTTCGATTTGATATATAGCACGTCGATTCTGAATTCGATAACGCCTTCATTTGTGAGTTTGATTTTAAAAAACGTAGTGATTTTAGGGGGTTTTCTCTGGAAATTATATAGTTTTATTATTTGCAAATGATTATCTATACAAAATACAATAATGTATTCACTATTTATATTTATGGAATATTAATACGTGTTGGATCGTATTTGATCGAAAAAATAAGTTACTTAGCCGTTAAGTAACGGCAAAAACGATCCGATTGGATAATGTTTTGGATAACTATCAACCTGTTTTGGATAACTACTAAAACTTTTGGATAATTATCAAAAGTTTTGGATAACCATCAAAATGAGCTTCTTATAAAACACTTTATACGAAAATAATGTTATCGAAATGATTATCGTATCGAAAATTTTGCGTCGGGACGCGCACAGGTCAAACCGTAGTCCGAATTGAAAAGGTTAAAACACGAAAAATGTCCGGAATTATCAGATTAGGTTAGAAAAGAGTTTTCTGAAGAGTTTTGGGTTATAAAAACGTAAAAATAGTTGAAGTTGGAAGATTCCCGGCATTACAAAATAGTTTTGTAATAATTCTGAAAATAATTAATAAATTCATAAATCATTATAAAATCATATAACAGTCCAAAAATTACCATAAAAATATCACAATTATTTATATTTTATTCTGAACATAATAAAAATAACATACTTATACTTTACCACATATAAACATCCACTTATCAACACCAATCATCAGATAATTCAACAAAAATCACATAATAATCACATAATAATTATTTATCGATAAAAATAATTACACGCTATGTCCCGGATATTACATCTTTCATTATCAAATTTAGCCTCCTTTGTTGCTCAACAGTTGGCTTGCTTCCTTCCTCTAGCAGAATTTTATGCATGCAATAAAAGGGCTGATTCCCTTGATATCTGCTATAGTCCATCCAATTGCCGATTTGAATTCTCTCAGAATCCTCAAGAGCTTTTCCTCATCATTACCTGAAAGGTCAGATGCAATAATAACAGGCAAAGTAGATGTATCACATAAAAACGCATACCTTAAGTGTTCAAGCAAAGGCTTAAGCTCAAGTGTAGGGCTTCCTCAATAGATGGCTTGAGGCGCTTTGGAGAATTTTCCAGCTCTTCCAATTCAAGAAATTCAAACGGCATATCCAGCCTTCGCTTCCACGGAGAAGCATTCAAAAACTGCAACTGTTCATCACCTTCATCATCTTCAATATCTAAATTTCCCAATAAGGCCTTCCCTAATGCATCAGACCTTAGCATTTGATCAAGTTATGAAGTAACCACATAATCGACCAATTCCACTTTTGAGCACTCCTCATTATCGGTAAGGAATTTCATGGCATTGAAAATATTAAAAGTCACATCCTGATCCAGTACTCGCATAGTGAGCTCACCCTTCTGCACATCAATCAAGGTTCGGCCCGTAGCCAAGAATGGTCTTCCCAAGATTATGTGAATCTTCTTATCCTCCTCGAAATCAAGAATTACAAAGTCAGCAGGAATGATGAGTTTGTCCACCTTGACCAAAACATCCTCCACAAAGCCTCATGGATATGTAATCCAACGATCGGCCAACTGCAAGGACATATAATTAGGCCTAGGATCAGGTAAATCCAACTTCTTGAAGACAGAAAAAGGCATCAAGTTGTTGCTAGCTCCCAAATCACATAAACACTTGTCGAATGACAAGTTTCCAATGGTGCATGGAATAGTGAAGCTTCTAGGATCTTTAAGCTTCGGAGGATACTTCTGTTGCAGCACAGTATTGCATTCCTTTGTGAGAGCTACAGTCTCTAAGTCATCTAGCTTCACTTTCCGAGAGAGAATACCTTTCATAAACTTCGCATAGATAGGCATCTGTTCAAGAGCTTCAGTGAAAGATATGTTGATATGAAGTTTCTTGAACACCTCTAGAAACTTCGCAAACTGCTTATCCAACTTCTGCTTCTGCAGCCTCTTAGGAAAAGGAGGTGGAGGATCTGTTTCTCAGGAGGAAAGGAGGTGGAGGATATATCTGCTTCTGCAGCCTCCTGTATTACCCTCAGGAGGAGTGTGTTCCACAGTTTTCTTCCTTGGTTCCACTTCTGCTTCCTTCTGCACTTTTTCTTCAGCCACATCTTCATATTCTTGAATTTGAGCTTTTTCTTGACTTGCAACCTTCCCAGAACTCAATGTAATTGCCTTAACCTGCTCTTTTGCTTCCTTCTTGCCTGAAACTTTTGTGTCACTAGGGAGTGTACTAGGTTGTCGATTCAACAAGGCATTGGCAATCTGCCCAATTTGATTTTCCAAGGTCTTAATAGAAACCGCTTGGCTCTTGCACATGAGCCTCAACTCCTCCAATTCAGATTTTTTATTAGATTGTTGCAGTTGGAGTTATTGTCTTGGTGTGTATTGCGGTTGCTGAAAACCAGGAGGGTTGTATTGCTTTGCTGCATACTGCTGAGAAGGCTGCTGCACCGCATTCTGAGTGTTGCTCCAGCTGAAGTTAGGATGATTGCGGTTGTTGGGATGATAGGTGGCTGGAACTGGTTGTTGCGACCTCTGGAAGTTGCTCACGAACTGAGCTGATTCACTAGAAATAGCACACTGCTCTGTCTCATGGGCACCAGCACAAAGCTCACAGACACTAGTGATCTGATTAACTTCATAATTAGCCAAAGAATCCACCTTCATCAAAGCCTTAAGCTGAGCAGCTATAGCAGTAGCTGCATCTACCTCCAGAATTCTCGCTACCTTGCCTTGAGTTAGTCTCTAAGAAGAGTTCTGGTATTCATTAGCAGCCATCAGTTCAATCAAATCATATGCTTCCTCGTAGCTCTTAGCCCATAAGGCTCCATCTGATGCTGCATCAAGCATGGGTCTAGAAGTTGCACCCAAGCCATTATAAAAGCAGTTTATAATCATCCAATCAGGCATCCCATGATGAGGACATTTTCTAAGCATCTTCTTATAACGATCCCAAGCTTCACACAAAGATTCTCCCGATTGCTGCGCAAATTGAGTAAGAGCATTCCTGATTGCAGCTGTCTTCGCCATAGGGAAGAATTTAGTAAGAAACTTCTGAGCAAGATCTTCCCACTTGGTGATAGAGCCTGGTGGTAGAGAATGCAACCAACACTTAGCGTTATCCCTCAGAGAAAATGGGAAAAGCCTTAGCTTTATAGCATCTTCAGACACATTGTTGAATTTGAAGGTGTCACAGATCTCGACGAAATCTCTAATATGCATATTGGGATCTTCCGTTGGAGAACCCCCAAACTGAACCGAATTTTGCACCATCTGAATCGTGCTAGCCTTGATTTCAAAAGCTTTAGCCGCGGTGGCTGGTCTGACAATGCTAGACTGAATATCATTGATCTTCGACTGAGAGTAGTCCATCAAAGCCTTTGTATTTGCATATGGTTCACCCATTGCAACAAGAGCTTCTTCTTCAACTTTCTCCTCCTCAACAAGAACTTCTTCCTCTACTAAAACTTCTTCCTCCGCTTTATCCAGTGTTCTCTTTCGAGATCGAGAACGTGTTAGCATAAACGCTCTCTAGAGTACCTAAAAAAGCAACAAGTAAGTAAAATATCCGAGTCAATGAACTTTAACGATCACTGATGTTAAGCACATAAACTAAAAATTAACACCGAGTCCCCGCCATCGGTGCCAAAAACTTGTTAGGACGAAAACACGCGCTAATATTCACGCAAGTATACGCGTTCGCAAGTAATATATAATTAATTCTAGTCCGTTCCCACTAGGGCTGTAATTCGAGCCGAGCTTTTTTGAGCTCGACTCGAACTCGACTCGATTAACTCGGCTCGACTCGAATCGAACTCGTCATCGAGCTGGAGCTCGAACAAGATTTTAGGCTCGATTAAAAACTCGAGCCGAGCCGAGTTTTTTTGAACTCGACTCGAGGTCGACTCGATAAACTCGAACTCCAACTCGACTCGAACTCGAACTCGGTTAATTTTTTATATTTAATTAATATTTTTATTTTTTATATATGTTATTACTTATGTTATTAATATTACTTATGTTTTTCTATATTTTTATTTTTTTCCATTAATATAACTTGATGCTATTTTTATTTGTTATTTACATGATTAATGATATTTTATTTTACTTATATTATTAATATGACTTATGTCTTTCTATATTTGTTATTTACATGATTGATAATTTTTTATGGATATATATATATTTTGATATTGGTAGTCCTTTGTAACTTTGTGTATATTTGAGGGGACCCCTTCCATACTTTTATTTGTTTGAAAATATTTGTATTTGTTTTTTTTCAATCGGTTGCTTCAAAGTTCAGATGTCTTCCTATATATTGTCCCTTTTTCTACCCAAGGGTGATTTTTTGGTCAACCTTAATATAAGAATCATGTCTTCCATAACCTCATTACGATTCTACCATATTTGATTAACAAACTTAACATTTAACATTGTAATAGTGATACATAAAACCTGAAATTTAGTGTAGTATTGTACTATGATTGTAAAAAGTAACAATGTCACTAAGCAAATTAGAATATTATATCATCCACCACATAATTAAATTCCACAAAACCAGAAGAGATAAAAACATAAACTCATAAAATAATAAGTCAAACTAATTTTGTTTTGAACTGAATTAGATTTGTATTGCATCAATTATTAATACTAGTATAAATCCCGTGCGATGCACGGGTTTCCATTAATATTTTAAATTTTTATTTATCAAGTTATATTATATTTTTAAAATATTTATATAAATATATAATGATTATAAATTTATAATAAAAATAATAGAATAACATTTGGTCGTAATTTAGTATAATAAATAGACTATTTCTAGTAGTTTAACAATTTAGTAGTTTAGCACATATGTAACACTATTATTTATATCTTTTAATAATAGGATAAGTTGTATTCGTAGTTTAGTAGGATAAGTATACTATATTTAGTAGTAGTTTTTTTTGAATAAAATCGAACTTGCATTAGATAATAGAATCAAGCTCCAACGAGCGAACAATGAAATTAGGAGGAGTGACAACCCACTCTCCTACGTCTGTCATAGAATAAGCAGCCTGTGCTAGGATGTGGACTACATTATTCGCAGAACGAAAAACAAAACGAAATAGCACTTGATTTATGTGCTTACTTAAACCAATACAATCAATGACAATTGTGTCAAACAAAGAATTCCCCGGGCTGCCATTGCAAGTAGCAGCTAATGCGTAGCAATCAGTTTCAAACTCACACTTTTGGTAGCCTTTCTTTATAACCCAAGACAAAGCTTCTTTAAGAGCCAAGGCCTCAGCTTCTCGCGGATTCCATTTACCTGGAAGTTTCAGAACATGAGCTGCAACAAAGCCCCCTTGATCATCTCTGACTACTGCTGCGACTCCAATTCCACAGAGCATGAACACTGCTGCATCAACATTTACTTTAAGCCATCCCAGTGACGGCTTCGACCATACCCTGTCCCCATTCACTCCTGTAATTGACATACTCCCTTCTCTCGCCTGCACCTCTGTCCATTCTCGAATTAGGCACTTGGTTGTGTTCTACACACCAAAAATAGAACCATTCGCATGATTCCAAACCCATTTGTTTCGACAGTGCCATAAGCTCCATCACAACATTGCTACTTCTAAGCACTGATCTTTAGTGCCTCGATGAAACACACGATTAAGCACTTCCTTTGGGGTCTCCTGATCTGTACACTGCACCAACGAATGTAGATCTACTGTTCGCCACAAGGTCAGAGCAAAGTCACAGAGAAACATAGTATGCATGTTCGTTTCACTTTCAGAATGACACCATGGACATAATGGATTGACATCAACATATCTATTGTAAAGCGCTGCATTAGAGGGCAGACATTCTTTACATAATCTTCACAAAACATGTGCTACCTTTCTCGGGAGTTTCATTATCCAGATTCGTTTCCACATCCGTTTATAAGCATCATCACACTCACCTTAAATCAGTCTATAACAGCTCTTAACAGTAAACACGCCCTTGTCCTCCATTAACCAGTACCATGAGTCATGTGTTACATGCCTGGAAAGCGGTATGCTTTGAATTTTCGCACAGTCCTCCGCATCAAACAGATCATTAATAACTTCTAAATCCCACTCTGTACCTTCATTATTCATTAAGTTACGGACCTTGATGTTCTGCAATTGGTCATAAACACCTGTCCGAATATATCCATGGGATATATCGGGTAACCACGGATCCTGCCAAACCAGCGTATTCTCTCCATTGCCAATCTTCCGACGAACTCCACTTTTTAACGTCTCCATCGCTGCAACAATCCCCCTCCAAACATAACTAGGATTATTTCCTAACCCTGCATTTAAAAGACCAGTTTGAGGATAGTACTTAGCCTTCATAATAGCAGTAACTAAAGGATTCACTTCCGCTAGGAGCCTCCACCCTTGCTTAGCTAATATCGCAGTGTTAAATTTCTTCAGATACTTTAAACCCAAACCTCCAACTTCCTTTGGCACGCATAATTTTTTCCATGTAATCCACTTAACTCCCTTACCCGTAGTATTACCCCATAAGAACGCATTCATTTTTCGCTCTATCTCTTCACATATTGCCTCTGGAATCAAGAATAGACTCATCCAAAAATTTGGAGTAGTCCGTGCTGCCGTTCCAACCAGAGTCAATTTTCCAGCCTTTGACAGCTCTCTATTGCTCCACAATTGCAACTTGTACTGGATTTTATCACTAATAAACCCAAAGATTTCTTTCTTGCTCCTCCCTACATACATCGGCATGCCTAAATACTTTCCAGGTTTTTCTTTTACATTCACCTCCAACATGTCACAAATTTCTGTCTTCACTTCTCCACAGTATTCGGACTGAACACAATATCTGACTTGGCAAAATTTATTTTTTGTCCCGATATTCGCTCATATTTTTTCAAAATGGTGACCAACATTCGAGCCTCATTGCCTCTAGCCTTGAAGAACAGATGACAATCATCTGCGAATAACAGATGTGTTATACTAGGAGCTCCTCGAGCCACCTTACAACCATGAATGAGGCCACTTTCTTCATACTGACGAAGTAGCCCTGTCAACCCTTCAGCACAAATAATATATATATAGGGAGAGATTGGATCCCCCTATCTAATTCCCCTAGTCGGATGCACTTCACCAAAATATTTACCATCCCTCACAAAGCTATACGATACTGTTGTTACCAGTTGTATGACACGAGTTATCCACCGCTGAGGGAACCCCATTTTACGTAACATAAGCTCAATATAAGCCCATTTAAGTCTGTCGTATGCCTTAGATATGTCAATCTTTAGCGCTGCTACCCCATCAACCCCTTGTGTTTTTCTGTGAATATAGTGATTAATCTCGAAAGCCAGCATCGCATTATCTGTAAGAAGCCTACCCTCAATAAACGCAGATTAGTTGGGAGATATAATGGAGTTTAAACAAGGCTTCAATCTGTTAGCTAGTACCTTCGAAACAATTCTCATTATCACATTACACAAAGAAATTGGTCGTAAATCTGCAACCTATTTCGGGCATTTGACTTTTGTAATTAAACACACCAATATCTTATTTACATCCTCTGGTAACCTCCCCTGTTCAAAAAATTCATGGCAAAACTGAACAACATCTGAACTTACTATGTTCCAGTAAGTTTGGAAAAACACGGGTTAAGACCGTCTATACCCGGTGCTTTTTCAGGGTACATAGCGAAGACTGCTTCTTTTACTTCCTGCTCAGTTATTTGTTGCATCAAATCACTACTTTGCTCCCCCGTGATCTGTTTAAAATTTATCCACTCTGGCAAGTATTCGTTTGTATCATTTGCTGAAAAAATTCCGGCAAAATATTTCACTATAACATTCTGGATATCTTCTTCTGCTTCACACCAGTTGCCATCCGAGTCTTTCGGTCTTCGAATTTTATTTTGCTCTTTTCTGGTGGATGCAAATCAGTGAAAAAATCGCGTATTATTATCTCCATGCTTTAACCAATATTGCTTAGCTCGTTGACTCCAAAACACTTCCTGTTTCTCCAATAACTTCAAGTAATTCCATCTCGCCTCATTGTACTTTGTCACACCATATGCATCTCTCCTAGACCTCATACACTGCATCTCCTTTCGATAAAGCGCCAATTTCGATTTTAAGTGCTTTATTAAACCACCTCCCCATTCCTCCAACTTCAGACAATATTTACCCAACTTTTCCATCAGACTTTGATCCTCAGCTTCATCCCAACAATCCTGAATTATACCTCTGCATTCTGCTTCGTGGATCCACATGTTCTCAAACTGAAAACGATGACCTTTAGGCATGTACACTTGTCTGTTTAGTTGCAGACTTAGAGGTTTATGATCAGAGGTCGAGACCTCATGCACCTGTACTATGGCATTCGGAAATAATTCGATCCATTCCTTGTTCGCAAAACCCTTATCCAGTCGTTCAACTACCCATCTGTCAGTTCCTCTAAACCTTTCCCAATTAAACTGCTCCCCCTCATACCCCAGGTCCAGTAAACCACAATCGGTTATTGCGTCTGAAAAACCACTTAGCAAATTACGAGGGTGACTTTGACCTCCTTCCTTCTCATCTGCTGTCATTAGGTCATTAAAATCGCCGATAATACACCATGGAGGTGTTGAAGCTGTAGCCAAATATCGAATCATGTTCCATGCTTCAGCCCTCCTCCCCCGTTCTGGCAGCCCATAATACCCTGTGTACCTCCATTTGCCCAGAAGCTCATGAGTAACCTCAAAATCAATAAAATTCTGACTACTATTTGCGACTGCAATATTCCCTTCATTCTTCCAAAGTAAGGCCAAACCCCCTCCCACTCCCTGAGCGTCGACAGCAAAATATCCTACAAAACCAAGTTTATTTTTAATCTTCTCCACTCTTTCTTTTTTACATTTTGTTTCGCTGAGAAAAATAATGCTGGGCCTATAAAGATTATTCAATTCTTTTAAAAGTCTAACTGCTCGTGGGTTGGCCAGCCCATGACAGTTCCACGCAATGAGGCTCATAATCCTAGGCGGGCCTGGGCTCCAGGACCCGCTATTTGCAAGTTTAAATGGTCGACTGTTTGAATTTGAGTATTTAATTCCTCTTGATTATTCTCTTATTTTTCCTCCACCTTATCCTCCACTCGTTTCCTTTTTGGGTCACATACAGTTTTCTCCCTTTCCATGTCATCAACTCCTATATTTCCGCTTGTATTAATCGGCTCAGAAGATGCCCCGAAATCTCTCCCCTTAACTGCAACCATCCCTTTATCCCCGTAATTTTCTCTAACTACCCCGTCAACTTCCATGAATCTTGCTTCTTCTCGTTTTTCACCCTGATCCACCGTCGACGCCACCGGAGTAGTCCATATGTTACTATGAGTTCCCGTATTTTTCAGCCACTTAGCACCAGTGTTTAACTTTGCAGCGTTCTTTGGCGGAGCTCTCAGCCAAATTCCGTAAGCACGTTCAACTACCTTATCCGCATTTGCATAGACAATACTGCAATCTCGTTCCGAATGCCCCAGTATACCACAAACAAAACAGAACGTTCCCAACCTTTCATACTTGAAATTAACCCAGCTCCAGTTGTCCCCTTCCCTCTTAATCTTCACCCATCTCCTCAGTGGTTTCTGCACATTTAAGGATACTCTAATACGGACAAATGGTTTCCAAATGCCATTCAAAGTATTTGCATCCATTTTCACAAATTTACCAATCGATGTTCCAATGCTCCTCAATATATTCTCTGACAGAAAAAACCTCGTGGAATGTCGTAGACTTGAACCCACATCTTGACATTCTGTAACGGAACTGTGTTTGGGTCTTCACCCTCACCCAATGGATGTAAAATTAGCGTAGCTTGTTCAAAAGACCAAGGACCTCCTTCCATGACCTTTTGCATATCCAGTTTGTGAAAAAATTCAAAAGAATATCGCATACCACCGATATCATGAACCTCCATTCCCTCCTTTGGCCTCCACAGCGTGGCCATTACATTTTGCATGGCTAAAAAGTTAATGTTCTTCTCTGTTAGGAACTTTCCGATAAGAACATACGTTGGCTTCTGCTGCACTACCTCCGTATTAGCCACGATTATTCCATCATCTTCATCGCCAATAACCAGACCTGTATACATTTCCTCCAGTGATTTCCCTTGTCCCTCCATTATGAAAATCAATGAAACCTCAAAAAAGATGTACTGAAAATGAAAGAAAGATTTTTAACGCTGATTTGTGATTTGCAAATGATTGAAAATGAAAATGATTGAATCTAGATAAGTAATAATAAGAAAACTATCAAGAATGACAGAGAGAAAAAACTGTCATATTGACAGACTTTACTAAAGACATATTTAGTAGTAGTTTAATAATTTAGTAGTTTATTAGATATATAACACTATTTATCTATTTTTGTAATAATCAAAATTAGGGAATTATCGTTGAACCAAACCGTTGAACCAAATTATCTCTATTCCGGCTATTATAATATAGTATAGATTTTATAGAAAAATAAGAAGTTATTAATTTGAAAGAGTAAAACAAAAAAGAATCAAGTTGGAGTTGAAGCAAGTAAAATTGTTATCGAGTTTCGTTTGATTTTATTTTAAAATAAAAAGGACATTTACAAATTTTACATCAAATAATCTATTCAATATAGGGTTTCTATCTTTTTGTTTAAATTATGAATCTATAGAATATTCCTTTATTTTAGATTCAAAAGTTATCATTTATTTCAAAATCTAACGGTCCTTTATAGTAATAATGTATTACTACTATATTGATATTTTATAATAAATTCGATTCATACTTTTGATAGTTGTCTAAATTCTAATTGAGATGTCAACTAATTAGATCTAAATTTACAATTTAGTGATAAGTTAATAGGTATATTATACTACTATGATATAAATTACACCAATTTTTTTTATTATGATGTATTGCAATTAATTAAAATTATTATTTTTATAATTGTTATTATTAATGATTTAATGTCTATTACGTACTTTTGTTTTAAAAAAGATAAAAATTACTTTTCTCCCCCGAGTCCCGACAATAATAAAATTATCATTTTACTTTATTTATCATATATATAAGATATACAATATATAATATAGAAAAATAAGTATATTTTTAAGAAATATGAAGATAGAGTTAAACAAAATTAATAACATAGATGATTTGAAAAATTATACTAACAAAGGTGTTGTTATTTGTTTTCTAGTTTATACATGTATTTGAATATGTTGTTAGATTTACCTCAGAACACATGTATGTTATTTTGAACATTTATTTATTGTTATTAATAGCGAAACTAATGTTTTTAAATTATAAGTCAAAATTTCAAAAAAAAATATTTTTACGAAGGTAAAAATAAAACTCGAATAACTCGATAAGAACCTGATAACTCAAAAACATATTAAAAACTCGATAAACTCGATAAGGACTCGATAACTCGAAAATATGTGAAAAAACTCGATAAACTCGAAAACTCGATAAACTCGAAAACTCGTTAAACTCGAAAACTCGTTGAAAAACTCATTAATTCGAAAACTCGCGAACTGCTCGAACTCGGCTCGTGTATTACCCGAGCCGAGCTCGAACACACAATTCAGGCTCGATTATTTTCAAGCTCGACTCGACTCGATAAAAAAAAGCTCGAACTCGATTGTAAAAAACTCGAACTCGGCTCGACTCGGCTCGAATTACAGTCCTAGTTCCAACAGAGACTGGTTTAGGTTAACTTTAATTTATGCACTTATGCAACACTGATATGGTTATTATTCAATGTTAAGATGATAACAAGTTGAGATTGTTTATAACTAAGGTATTAACTAACATACAATTAACTAAGAGATTAAAAGGTTTGATTTACTATATGAGACAAATATGGGATTCTAAATTCATTACTACTTCATTCAATAGCTTTTGTTCTTAACCTTAGCATGCAATGGTGATGACAACTAATCAGATAACACGAAACTAGTAAATGCCAACTTTCGTTGTACGAATACCCTACTACCATACATCCATAAAAGAGATAGAAGCTGAATATACACCAATTATATTGAAACTCTATATGTCTATAGAATTTGATAACATAATGGTTTAATGTGCAAGTTATCTATTGTGATTACATAGGGCAAGTAAGATGGTTAAAATTACCTACGAATCATGCATAACAAATACACGAACCTATGCTAGCATGGCAAGTTCTAAACCCCTATATTCACTTTCACTTCAAAAGAGATTAACACGCTATCTTATAAGTGCGCGACACTCATAAGACGAATAAGCACAACCAATACTAGGATATCATACAATCACCGCAAACTAAGATATCGAAACAAATTAACTATTGAAATCCATAAGTAAATCCACTAGAACCCCACGATAACGATTAGCCCATAATTGACTCATCATCATCGTGGATTCCGATGAAAGCATGGTATAATAAACTAAGTCTTTATAAACTGAGTAATAATCAAATTACGTTAAACAAGAGTATAGGTTCAAGAAAACAATAAAACTAGCATCCAAGATTACAACTTAAATAAAGAATCACAAGAATAAACACACGGCTCGGACTCCCGTGGGGGATCCTCTTCGCCTTGGTTGTATTTGTGCTCCTAGGTCTTCTCGTTGTGTTCTCTTTAGTCTCTGTTTTGAAAAATGTCTTTAGATAGTCTTTATATAGCAACCCAATCAATCCAGAATCCCAGAAAATCAATTTTCTACTCAAAACAGGATTCTTCAGTTTCGGCCTGGCGTGACCGCACGCTTTACCAGCGCGGGCGCGCTGTGTCTCAGTGTCTCTGTTCATCTGGCGTGGCCGCGCGCTATCACAGCGCGGGGGCGCTGACCTTCTGGAGAAAATTCATTTTCTTGTTTTCTTGGCTGGTTTTTGATGGCGATTCACGAGCAACATCCAGGACACCTTCCTAACACCAATTTAGCACCAAAGTAATGCTAAATCTCCTCATTCCTTTATCTACGCCTGAAATATAACTACAAAAACGTATCAAAAACATAAACAACTCGAGTACAAAGCACCAATCCAAGCCTTTATAGAGCATTCTAATTGGATATAAATGCCACTTAATAAGCAGCTAATGGATGCAACCACATGCATGTAAAATAACACGACTCTGACTTGCATAAACCTAAAACAACAACATAACTAGACTAAAAGCAACCAACATGCAAAGATAGTTTCTAGATCTACCAGACTCAGATAAATATTGTTAGGAATATGTTGTTGACTTAGTCTATAAATTAGCGTTACCGTGCTGAAAATGGGGTAAATAAGTTAATTAATTGCGCTATATGAACACTTCCAATCGTTCATTAAGAAAAAAGATTATAATAACATCGTAGAACTGCTATAAACTTTCAATCATAATGTTGAACTCTAAAAACATCTAAATGTTAATTAAAATACGTTAATTATTGAGATATGACCATTAAGTTATGTTACATCCGGGGACGGACCGTGGGTTGGGCTAGGGTTGGCTCCGGCCTAGGTCAAATTTTTATAGCCCATTTAACTTTTAGTATAAATCCCAGGCACTTATACATCCAGCCTAGATAAAATTATTTGAAGCTCAGTTAATATACTTAATATAACGACTCGTATATTTCTGTATTTTTTAAATGTATAATTATTGAATAATTTATTAAATAAAATATATGAATTTATTCTGACAGCTGTGTTTGGTTTATTATTATTTATATGTGATTGTTGGTCTGCGAGAATTTTCCGTATAATTGTTTGTTAAACTATATTATTTTTGTTTCACTTTTAAAATTGGTTTTATTCCAAATTTATTTTCATAAATATTTGGATTGTCTCTAAAATTATTTTTGTGATTTTATAACTTCAATAATTATTTTTGGGATTTTATAAAATTTAGAAATCAATATTTCAACAATTATTTATCTTTAAATGATTTTCTGATTGCATTTATTTGTAAATTCTGTATTTAATTACAAAATACTTCAAAAATTACGAAACTCATATTTTATTAAGTTTTTATATTCTGAGAATTTTAAAAATTTATTTGGAAATTTTTCGGATTAAAATCACCTGCGCGTATATTCGCTATTTTGTAAAAACACAGTATGTTATATGTTCAATTTTTTTAATTAATTATGAGAAATTTATTTTATTAGTTTTAGAACATTTGTGAAATTTTATAAGTACTTTTGGGAATTTTTGAGATATTTTACCCGCAAGTCGGGTCGTTAAGTAGCAAAATGCAGTACAAAATCGGGCATATAATTCAGCAAAAAGACACGTGTTAGTCCATCAGCACTTCATGGAAATTGTTTGTACATGTGTTTCGACCCGGTTTAATTTCAATTCTCACAAATAAAACATACACAACTCACACTCTCTTCTCTCTTCATCTCTCTCACTCCTCTCATCTCTCTCTCACGCATCACTCTCCTCTCTCTCCCTTTTCTTTTTCTCTCTCAGTTTTCACTCCTCCTCCACCATTTCTGTGGTTTCTCCGGTGCCGTCGTGACTCCGATTCCGGTAACCGCCCGTGCTCCGCCGTTTGTTTCTCTGATGGTTGTCGATTTTGTGTATATACAAACGTGTGTATGTGTGTGTGTGTGTATCGATTTGGTGTTTGTGTATGTGCAATTTCTGTACGTGTGTGTGTTTTGTGTGGGTTCGAGTGTGTGTGTGGTACAACAGTGTGGCCATGTGGTTCCTGGACTGTGTTTCTTGCTTCTCTGTGGTTGATTCTCTGTTGGGCTGGGTTAATTGGGCCTTACTTGTTGGGCCGATTGTGTGTAGTTTGGTTTGGGTTGTTATAATTTTAATTTTGATTCCCTTTTTATCGCAGGGGATTTATTTATTAAAAATTCTTGATATTAAATTCAATTTGTGTGGGAAATGGTTTTATTAATCGGTAGAATTTATTCGGATACCCGAATATTTTCGGGCACCAATAAATTTTGCCGCCGTCCGCGATGAATTTTGACGAGCGGACGGTGGATGGTGATGATTTTTATCTGAGTCCCAAATGAATAAAATAAATAAAATGATTTATATAAATTAATTTCGAGTCGTAAATAAATGTTTGTGTTACGAGTCGTATCGAGTTATGAGTTGTGAATTGAGATTTGTTGGGAATTTGTCGTCGATTATGTTTCGACGGGTAGGCTTATAAATAGAGGAGTCGCTCTCCGAATTTTCTAAAAATTATTTTAGATACGGAAATGTGAATCGAGCATTTATATTTGTAAATAAATACTAAATGAACCTTGATTGTTATGTATATTATTATTACGTGTATTATTATTATATATAAGTACGAGTCAGGAATTGTTATCGTTCGGGTAAAGTGTTTAGCGAGGATATGTCAAGCATAACTAGTCGTCTAACCTAAGATATTTTGATTCTGTAGGTTTAAGTCGAAGGACTCGAAAGTTAAAGTCAGATTAAAGTCAAGATAGTTTTAGTTGTAAAGCTTCGCAAGGCAAGTACCCCTGACCATTCTTTTATGATTCAACATATATGAATATAATGTTATTTTATTCTCGTAGTGGAACAGAAGTTTTAAGTTACGTATCCCTTGTATTTAAAAATATTTGTTTAAATTATATTTTTGGGAAAAGTAACTTCTAAAAATTCATATCTCTAAATTGTGATTAAAATTGGAAAAGTTTTTGGAAAGTGTGATGTGATATAATTGTTTTAAAGATATAGGTATAAGTTATTTTGAAAATTGGATAAAACAGATCAGATATTGGATGGTTGCGTAAGAGGCCCGTAACGGCCCAGCGGGTTTGCGTAAGAGGCTAAGTTAGTTGCGCGCCCTATTCGAACCGCTTAGTCCAGTGTGAAAGAGAACTAGCTAGTCTCTGAGTTCTAGAACAGGTTTGTGGTGGGATAGACTGATCAGCTATCCCTAGGATTCGTCCAAATATACATCTGATTTTGGTTTAGTGGTTCCCGTAATGGAACAAACGATTTTTTGTTTCCTGTAATGGAACAGTGGATTTAGAAATGAAAATAGCATGCTAAAATTGGACTCTGGTATTCACACAACACACAACTAATGATACATTTTACAGAGCATGCTAGTTGTTGATATCCAGTTTATAGCTGTTATACTTGTTTTCGTAGACGAGTTATGATTTTTGTTCCTATAACTGCTTTTAAAAACTGCTTTACTTGTTATTCATATAGTGGTACTGTTGAGCAATTGATTGCTCACCCTTGTAGCTTGTTATATATATATATATATTGCAGATGTCTAGAAGACCCATCCGACCTTGGCTGAACCGAGTCTCAGCCCCTTACGGACCTGGCTTCTCTGAGGTAGTTTGTATCAGACCATGAGGTTTGATGAGTTGTTGTAATAAGTTATAGGGCCAAACTTGTTGAATAAGTAGTTTTGGTTTTGTAACCTAAATAATACTTGAACTTGTATCAGATCTTGGTTTTGGGGTCGTGTTGGTATAATAATGTTTAATTAGTAGATTATATTGTAGTTTGCTATAGTTTTAGTGACGTCAGCTCCTGACCCCGGGGTTGAGACCGTCACAATTGGTATCAGAGCTACATGGTTCAAGTCCCTGATTTAGGTTAGGGATTGAGTCAAAAAGGTATAGAATTTTGTCCTAAGGTATGAGTCAGCAACTCATTTAGAGGAGCAAACCTAAGAGTCAGTCGAGGGTCTTGAAGTCGTTACCCTGACATCTATTGATGTTTTGATAGAACTACCTTAACCTTATTTGTGTCTTTCCTGTATATTTATGTTGTTGACAGTGGCCCATAGTGATCTCCAGTTCTCCATCTCAGGAGAACACGTTTGATTCAGACAGTTCAGATTCAGAGCAGACTCTAGATGTCATAGCTGAGGAGACTCCTTTTCCTCCCCCACCAGTGCCTCAGTTTGTTCCGAGGGATATGTCTAGACCTAGTGCCCATCCTCGTTGGGTACGGAGATCTGTATCAGCTGTTGGGGATTTTCTACCAGGTTGTGGACCCAACTCTTCTTCTTCTAGACCTCCAGTCCATCCTTCTGCTCCTACATGTACTTCCTCCCCGATCCAATATCATGTTTACCGAGCGGTGAACAGATCCTTTATTAGAGATCAGAGTCCGGAGCTGGCCGCGCATCTTGACCGAGTCCCAGTTGGACCCTTCCAGGGCATCCCTGTCCCCTCACCCGATATCCAGGCCCGAGTGAGGACTTTGACTCAGACTACTGTTGAGAGAGCTTAGTCTATTGACCCTTTTATTAGCTCTGAGTTTAGGGCCATTCAGTACCAGGACCTGGTTAACTGGTTGGTGTTCGAGTTAGGCACTATTGGTGGCAGCGGTAGTGGCAATGGTTAGAGCAGAGGGGTAGCAGTGATAGACAGAGCTCAGAGTTGGTTTTCAGGAGTTCTGTAGTTGTTTTATATGTATATTATGTTGTTGTTGCATGTATTAGGCAGAGGCTGTTATTGTTGGGAACCACGGACTTAGGGTGTTACTATATTTTACGATAAAGATTACGAAAAGAAAATCACCTTGTTAACGGTTGATTCCACGCTCTTCTATTATATTCCCAAATTCCCTTGAGCGAAGTGTGGCCTCCGTCTTCTCAAGTTATCCTCCCTTCTTGCTCCTTGGTGGCTACAATAGGTTTTCACCCACTACCAAGCAAGAAGAGAATAAGAATATATATAGGCTACAATAGGGACCATGGATAATTAGGTTGGGCCTTATAATTACATCTTGAGCCTAGCCCAATGTAATTAAATATTAATTCAATCCACTAAAGAATTAATATTTGCACTACCTTTCCTAATACCGCAATTTAAATAATTAATTCGGTTCCAATATTATTTGCTTATTAAATTCCCCATGTTTAAAATATCACATGTCCATTAATTAAATAAATTACTAATAATTTATTTAATTAATATCTTTTATCCTTGATCATCCACTCAACCTTTATTTAATTATGCCAGAATAAATTCCACCTGCAGGGTTTCTCATAATTAAATCTTTTTGAGCTTTCAAGGGGACATCATTAACCCGAATATTATCAGGACATGGATTCCTTCAATAAATAATATCCACCATGTATATAATTCCATCACCCAAAATATAATGATATAATTCAAAAGAATTACTTCATATATAAATCAAAGCATGTAAATAATATACACGTGTCAATTATTATTTCCGGATTAAGAACCTAAGCATTAATAATAACATAGAATCTTAGTTCTCCTTCTTAATCAGTATTAATGGAACAATTCTAATTTTGATCCTGTTCAATATACACAAATTATATTAGTATTATTTATTAGTCAATATAAACTAATCTAAATAATACTACAGCCATACCAGTGGATTGTCCAACACAACCTGTGCTGTGAACCTTATTATATTATATAACCGTATTTAACAATCTAATATTCTGTATCCCATTTGATACTAGATTGTTCACAATATATAATATTAGACAATATGTAAACATTCAAATGATTCTCAATTAAACTGGCCAGAAATAAATGTATATACTTCAAATAAATATTTTCAGTATACACTAACAATCTCCCACTTATACTCAAAATATTCTATGTGTACATCAGTGTTTATTTAATCCACTATTACCTAAAAATCTTTGTGTCCATCCATCTGACTCCTATCGCTTCCACATGCTTGTCAAAAACCTTGGTTGGCAAGCTCTTTGTGAAAGGATCTGCCCGGTTGTCTTCTGATGATATGTGAGCCACAACTATATCCCCTCGCTTTACGATTCCTCGTATGAGATGATACTTACGTTCAATATGTTTAGCTGCTTTGTGGTCTCGCGGTTCCTTTGAATTTGCCATAGCACCAGTGTTATCACAATACACCGTCAAGCTCCTAGGCAAATTAGGTACCACATCTAAGTCCAAAAGGAAGTTCTTGAACCATACAGCCTCCTTGGCAGCCTCAGAGGCCGCCACGTACTCGGCCTCCATGGTGGAGTCTGCAATGCATTTCTGCTTTACACTCCTCCATATAACGGCTCCACCTCCCAAAGTAAAAACATATCCCGAGGTTGATTTCCTCTTATCCCTATCTGATTGGAAATCTGAATTAGTATATCCCAAAGGAAATAGATCTGAGGCCTTGTAAATTAACATATACTCCTTAGTCCTTCTCAGGTACTTGAGTATAGTTTTTACTGCACTCCAATGTTCCTGACCTGGGTTCGACTGATATCTACTAATCATGCCTACAGCAAAGCAGATGTCAGGCCTCGTACATAACATAGCATACATTAAGCTTCCACATGCTGAAGCATAAGGAACTGCTTTCATGCTCTCTATATCCTTAGGTGTCGAAGGACACTGCTTCTTAGATAGAGCAACTCCATGCTTAAAAGGTAAAAAACCTTTCTTGGAGTTCTGCATGTTGAAACGAGCTAATACTTCATCAATGTAGGGCTCTTGAGATAAAGCCAACATCCTTTTCTTGCGATCCCTTATAACTTTGATCCCAAGGATGTATGCCGCTTCACCTAAGTCCTTCATGTCAAATTGTTTGAACAACCATGCCTTTACTGATGACAACATCTCAACATTGTTTCCAATGAGTAAAATATCATCTACATATAGTACTAGAAAGCCCACTGCATTACCTTCACTTCTCTTATACACGCACGATTCGCTTGAACTTTGATCAAATCCATATGACTGGACTGCCTGATCAAAACGAATATTCCAGTCTCTAGAAGCTTGTTTAAGTCCATAAATAGACCTCTTAAGCTTACATACCAGATGCTCTTGGCCTTCCTTAATGAATCCTTTTGGTTGCTACATATAGATGGTTTCTTCAAGACTTCCATTAAGAAAAACTGTCTTGACATCCATTTGCCAAATCTCATAATCGAGATGAGCTGCTATAGATAAAAGAATACGGATTGACTTAAGCACGACTACCGGTGAAAAGGTTTCCTCATAATCGATACCTTCTTTCTGAGTATACCCTTTCGCAACAAGTCTTGCTTTCCAGGCTTTCACCTTTTTATCTAATCCCCTCTTTTTCTTGTAGATCCACTTACATCCAATAGGTTTTATACCTTTGGGTGGTTCCACGAGCTCCCAGACCTGATTAGAATACATTGATTCTATCTCAGATTCCATCGCCTTTTGCCAAAGATTTGCATCTTTATCTTGTACTGCCTCTTCGTATGTACGGGGATTATCATCATGTTCACCAGGGACCAAGTCTGAAGACTCTCCCAAAAACATGAATCTATCAGGCTGTTGAACAACCCTCCCACTATGACGAGGCACTGGTGCGGTATTAGTGATAGGTTGTACATTATGTTGTGGTTGTTCTACTTGTACTACAACTTCATGGGTATTATTTGTCCCTCCCACTAGTTCCTCTAAAATGACACTACTCATGGGTTTGTGATTCATTATATAGTCCTCCTCCAAGAATCTTGAATTGGTGCTAACAATGACATCCCGATTCTTCGGACTATAAAATAAATATCCTTTCGTTCCCATGGGGTAGCCTACAAACAACTTTACTTCTGTACGAGATTCTAACTTAGTCGCGTTCTTGTTCAGCACGTGTGCTGGACAACCCCATATTCGAATATGTCTTAGACTCGGTTTATCCCCGGTCCACAATTCTAAGGGGGTTTTAGGAACCGACTTAGAAGGTACTAAGTTCAGAAGATAAGCTGTTGTCTCTAAGGCATGTCCCCAAAACGAATTGGGTAAATCCGAATAACTTATCATCGATCTAACACTCTCTAAAAGAGTCTGGTTCCTTCTTTCTGCTACACTATTCTGCTGGGGTGTGCCTGGTGCAGTTAACTGGAATTTTATCCCATTTTCTGATAAATATTCCCTAAATTCTCCAAGCAAGTATTCGCCACCACGATCTGATCGTAGTGACTTGATACTTTTATTAAGTCGCTTCTCCGTTTTAGCTTTGTACTCTTTGAACTTATCAAAGCACTCAGACTTACGGCGTAACAAATAAATGTACCCATATCTAGAATAATCATCAATGAAAGTGATGAAATATTCATAACCACCTCTTGCTTGGATATTCATGGGTCCACATAAATCAGAGTGAACCAATTCTAACACTTGTTTGGCTCTATTCCCCTTTGCCTTGAAAGGCCTATTAGTCATTTTACCTTCCAAGCAGGATTCACAAACTGGAAATGGCTTCACTTCCAATGAGCTTAAAGGCCTGTCTACTACCAGTCTTTGAATCCTCCTCAAGTTAATATGACCTAATCTCAAGTGCCAAATATATGCTTGGTTCAAACTAGAAGGCTCCTTTCTTTTAGTAGAGTTAGAAGATGTGTTGTTCAATTCCCTAAATTGCAGTTACAGTGCAGGTTGACTAGGATTAATTATATACAAATTGTCTTGCAATGTACCAGAACATATAATTCGTTTATTCATCATAATAGAAACATTATGATCCAAATAAACATTATAACCATCCAAAGCAAGTTTAGAAACCGAAATTAAATTCCTTCTAAAAGAAGGTACATAAAGACAATTGTTCAAAACCAAAATCCTATCAGAACCAAAAGATAAATGAATAACTCCTACTGCAACTACTGCTACTTTTGTAGCATCTCCCATGAACACGTATATCTCACCATCTCTAAGCATTCTGGATAGCTGGAACCCCTGCATAGAATTACAAACATGATCAGTGGCTCCTGTATCTACACACCAAGTGCTCGTAGATATTGCCGCTATAAATAATTCTGTAACTAGAGAAAGAGATATACCAGTATTGTTTGTCTTCTTAGGAAGAGGACAATCCTGTTTCCAGTGACCTGATTGTTTGTATCTGAAGCACTTTCCCTTAGGCTTTTTTCACACCACCCTGAACTCCCACTGCCTTCACAGCTTTCTGTGTCGGAGCCTTTTTCTTCTTCTTAATACCTTTCGGCTTAGAGGAAGAACCTTTCTCAGCCACATTCACTTGAACACTCTGCTGAAATAATCCTTCAGCTGTCTGAAGTTCTGTCAGTAGTTCCGCGAGACTATACTGCCTCTTGTTCATGTTGTAATTCAAGCGGAACTGCTCAAAACTCTTGGACAAGCTCATAAGGATAATGTTAATCTGGGTTTCCCCGTCAAGTTTAGCACCAAGGATCTCTATCTCATTCAGATGCGACATCATCTTGAGAACATGATCCCTTACAGGTGTGCCTTCAGCCATCTGAGTGTTCATTAAAGCCTTCATGGTTACTTGCCTAGCAGCCCTATTCTGATCTCCAAAAAGTTCCTTATGATTAAAGAGCATATCCGAAGCAGTGGCCATAGACTGATGCTGATGCTGCAAAACACCCGACATTGCTGCCAGAATGTAACATCGCGACATCTCATCAGCCTTAATCCACCGTTTATAATACTCTTTCTCATCTTCAGGAGCATCAACAGCAGGCTGTTCAGGCTTGGGTTCATAAATGCAAAACTTGTACTCCTCAGCAGTCAACACAATGTCCAAATTTCGTTTCCATTCAATATAGTTAGGTCCGGTAAGTTTGTTATCCTTAAGTAAGGTGAATAGTGGATTAAAGCCCATTTTATCCTGAGAATCATGCATAAAAACATCACATAAATAAGGGTGCATTAATTATTAAGATCTATTGATTCCTCTAATAATTATTAAAATTAATGCACTAACATCTAAACACCATAAGCTTCTGGTACGCCACGATGTGTGACATGTATACCACCTAATTTTGTTTAAATGTTACTTCGGTCCTATTACTAAACAATATGCCACGTTGGGGTGGACTATATTATTTTTCATAGCTAAGTGTATACCATCATCAAATCTTAAATTATTTGAAATCTATGGAACTTGGTACACCATGATGGGTGGCGTGTATACCTTCCAATATTCGTAATTTTGCCTTGAATAGAATACTTCAATTCAATATTCATCAATGGTTTGATTTCCAGGTAGTGGAGGAGTCACATCGGTCTCGCTTAAAACCCACAGCCTTACAAGTTCGATGAACTCGTTTTTGACAAAATCGCCCCAAATCAGAAATAAAGAAAATCCGTATTTTATTCCTTTTAAAATTAATTTAAGAAGTTTGTTCTAGTAATTTCTATAACATTCCAGACACCATAAATTACATGCCACGATGGGTGACGTATATATAATTTATATTCGTCTTTATGTTAAATTACCTACAACCAATAATGGAGACCATGGGATTTAATTTCATATTAATTCCCTCTCCCACTTAGAATTTTTTATTAAAATTGAGGAATTTTAAAATTAAATGGGGTCCTATGTCGTTATAATTATGTATAATCATGCATTCAAAATATACACATAATTTTAGCAACATATAACATTTAATTAAAGCAATAAATAAAATTTATGTCCATGTCGTCCTAATTAAGTTAAACATGCAATTTTAAAAGAATTACACACATAATTAACGACACATATAATCAATAAATTAAAGCAATAATTAAAAATTTAATGGAAAAAATTAAAATAATTTTTCCACTATTATGGCCCTTGAAAAAAAAAACAGCTTTCGGAAAAAAAACTGCCTCAGCACCTGTTGCGCATGCCAGACCTGCGTTACAGCCAATCTGGGCGTGTTGCGCAGGTGCAGCCTGCGTTAAAGCCAAAATAGGCATGTTGCGCAGGTTCGACCTGCGTTACCGCCGTAACTTGGCCTGTAACGCAGGTCCGACCTGCGTTACCCCTGTTTCTGCTGTTTTTCACCGCGCCGGCCGCCTGTTCCTTTTCTGTGAGTTTTGTTTTGGTTTTGCTCGATCCAAACACCAACAGCAGCCCCTTGTAATCGCACAGCGGAACAAAAAACTACCGGAATTGATTTCCGATCGGACATAACTATTACAAAATCCCCGGAACAATTACAAAAAAATAGATCTAATACAAAACTAATTTTGTAAAATCTATTCTAACACGATCAACCCTCGTGTAAATTACAACCACGATTAAACCATGTGGAAAGCAAAACAGAAATTAACCATGATTAAACCACGTGGGATCCAAACACATAATTAAAATATACATGGCCATAATAGTGGATTAACAACCTGCATCAAAAACAATACAAGCAAAACACTATATACACGCATATATAATTACGACATGGACATTATATCATAAAACGTAGAACCCATTACCAGGCTCTTGATACCAATTGTTGGGAACCACGGACTTAGGGTGTTACTACGTTTTACGATAAAGATTACGAAAAGAAAATCACCTTGTTAACGGTTGATTCCACGCTCTTCTATTATATTCCCAAATTCCCTTGAGCGAAGTGTGGCCTCCGTCTTCTCAAGTTATCCTCCCTTCTTGCTCCTTGGTGGCTACAATAGGTTTTCACCCACTACCAAGCAAGAAGAGAATAAGAATATATATAGGCTACAATAGGGACCATGGATAATTAGGTCGGGCCTTATAATTACATCTTGAGCCTAGCCCAATGTTATTAAATATTAATTCAATCCACTAAAGAATTAATATTTGCACTACCTTTCCTAATACCGTAATTTAAATAATTAATTCGGTTCCAATATTATTTGCTTATTAAATTCCCCATGTTTAAAATATCACATGTCCATTAATTAAATAAATTACTGATAATTTATTTAATTAATATCTTTTATCCTTGATCATCCACTCAACCTTTATTTAATTATGCCAGAATAAATTTCACCTGTAGGGTTTCTCATAATTAAATCTTTTTGAGCTTTCAAGGGGACATCATTAACCCGAATATTATCAGGACATGGATTCCTTCAATAAATAATATCCACCATGTATATAATTCCATCACCCAAAATATAATGATATAATTCAAAAGAATTACTTCATATATAAATCAAAGCATGTAAATAATATACACGTGTCAATTATTATTTCCGGATTAAGAACCTAAGCATTAATAATAACATAGAATCTTAGTTCTCCTTCTTAATCAGTATTAAGGGAACAATTCTAATTTTGATCCTGTTCAATATACACAAAGTATATTAGTATTATTTATTAGTCAATATAAACTAATCTAAATAATACTACAGCCATACCAGTGGATTGTCCAACACAACCTGTGCTGTGAACCTTATTATATTATATAACCGTATTTAACAATCTAATAGTCTGTATCCCATTTGATACTAGATTGTTCACAATATATAATATTAGACAACATGTAAACATTCAAATGATTCTCAATTAAACTGGCCAGAAATAAATGTATATACTTCAAATAAATATTTTCAGTATACACTAACAGTTATGACATCCAATTTTATTGAGTATTCAGTTCTATTATTAGTGTTGTACTGTAGCTGTTGGTTGGATATTTGTACTGCTGTTGTATTGTAGTTCTTTTATATAAAAGTTGTTGTTGATTTTTATTTTTCCACTGTTGTTATTACTGTTACTGTTATTGTTGTATTTGTTGCTGGTTTTGTTAAACTTAGCCATGCATCGTGGGTGGACCCCAAGTAAATAAGGAGGGGAATATTTTATTGTGGCAGTGTTCTCCTGACGCATACAAATGTTGCTATCTGGGGGCACAATTTTCACATTAAACTTTTGTTGTGTTTCAGGAGAATGCCGCCCAAGAAGAATATCCCGTCCAATTCCTCTAGTAGAGACTCTATTGGGGGACCAACCATGGGTGAATTGCTAGATTTGTTGCGCCAACAATCTAACCAAATGGCTCAACAACAAGAACAATTCCAGCAGCAGTAACATCAATTTCTGCAACAACAGCAACAACAACAGCACCAACAAATCCAACAACAACAGCTGCAGCTTTAGCAGCATCATTAGCAAAGAGAGCCGAACCAAACCGTTAGTTTCAAATCTTTCCAGTCTGTTAAACCCCCAAAGTTTAAAGGCGAAGTAGACCCTGTTGCCGCTAGAGTTTGGCTTAAGGAAATGAAGAAGGCTTCTACCCTCATTCAAGTAAGTGATGATTCTAAAACGGATTATGTGAGCTATTTTCTTAAGGGTGAAGTGAATTTTTGGTGGGAAGCCACTCGTGCATTGGAAGGATTCTTGGACCAGGTTTACGAAGTTATTTTTGGAAAAATATTTTCCAGGTTATTTACAGAATCAGTTGGAAGTCGAGTTTCTGGAGTTGAAACAAGGTGAAAAGTGTGTGTCGGGATATGAGGCCAAGTTCACGGAATTGGCCCGATTAGCTCCTGGATATGTGAGTACGGAGATTCAGAAAGCAAGAAGGTTTCAACAAGGGTTGAAGCCTGAAATTTGTAGTGGAGTAGTGGCTTTGCAACTTAAGATGTATCTTTCCGTAGTTCAGGTCACCCTAGTGATTGAGAGTGATTTAGAAGTTGGCCTTCAAGGAAAAGAGTAATAAGAAGAGAAAGTTTGAAAGCGTTACTGACAAGGCGGATCAAGAGGAATCCGGTCAGAAGTTTCTGAAGCGGTTTGGCCGAAATAGGAACAAGAGATTCAGAAGGCAAGGTTTTCCTCAGGTGAGACCAAGTGTCACCTCAGTTGCTTCTACCCCAGCTCAGTTAACCAAACCAGTAGTGGAATGTAAGTCGTGTGGTAAGAAGCATAGTGGCCAATGCAGAAAGTGTAACACCCCCAGATCCGGGGTCGGGGATCCGGGTCGTAACGGTCTTTCTTTCCACAATATCACTTCACTTAATTAATAATAATAACCTTATGCTGTGACCCCACACTAACACACACCACAACCCGTTATAGTCTCAGAGATGAAATTTAAATAAGTACAAGTCTTTGAATCCACAATTTAAAAGTTATTACAACCCAAAATGATTTCTTGATAAATTTACAGTTAATTGCCATTATCTGCCACAAGTTATAATTATACATAATTGATTCTCAAAAGTAGATGATCTGATCTACAATAGATCTACCTCTGCAGCTATAGCAGCTACAACATCAACGGGAAGACGCGGGACGCTTCCCACGCGCTTGCGCTGGGTCTGCTGGAGTCTGGCCATCTTTCCTAACTGTTGTTGTGTAATGAAGAAATAAAGCAAGGGTGAGCAGCAAGCCCACCAAAATAATATGTATAATGATTTACAATATATGAGCCTTCTCATAGTACTCATGAAAGTCTTGGTCAAAAGAAATGAACCAAGTTTGATATCTTAATGCGATGAAGTCGCAAAATATTCAGTATATATACCTATATACTTTTCAAAATCTTGGAAGTCCTCGTCCATGCATAATATACACAGAGTTCCAGTGTATAACTGTATAAAAATATCGTTGCAAGGTGATCTCATATATCTAACCTTGTCTCAACGTTTTTCTGAAAATCTTTGTCATGCATAAGATAATCATTTACTAGATATAAGTTTAAAAGATGAAGTTACAAGATACTCCAATATACTTATATCTTTTCCAAATACTACTTGAACTACCACCGTTCAAGTTATAATTAGATTAAAAGTTCATCACATAGATGAGACTACAAGATAATACTTGAATATATTCAACCTTTAAAATATCATCAAAATAAAATGAAGTTATGAGATACTTCATTTGATGCAAACATCATTTTAAAAACTTGACCCTGCCAACACTCAACAATCGCCCAACCATAGCCTTTCTATCGAAGTGCTCTGGGTAGTGTTGCAGAAATTATCCAATTGGATGATGAACTCATTACGGGAGTTTGCCGCGCCAGGAAGACCACTTACGATGATCAGTCGTAGTAGTACAACCCCACCATTTTCTACATGTAGAGGAGAACCTGTCGGATTTACTTGTCAACCGAACACTGAACTCCTAAGGAATGGACCGCCTTAGCGGAACTTCCAGGCCATTTGGGCCAATATAATAAGGCTGGGCCGGCGCTACTCGGCCACTTACGCCACTCCTAGTTCAGATGAAATCCATGACTCTGAAACGTAAAGCTCGTCCCCACTTTCCCCAAGTAGAAACTTGTTGATACGGCTTCACCAAGAAGTCGTATCTAGTTGGAAAGGAGAACTCACCGATATTTCCCAGGCGATGCCTGTTAATGGATTAACTTGTTCCAAGAATTTTACTTCCCGAGTGTTGGGTAAGTAATCGATTCATTTAACAAAACAGCAACCTTGTTGCGAATATAAAACACACCACAGAGCCGGATCCCTCAGGTTTTGAGCGAGTATTTAAATCCCCTTCGAAAGGAGGATCTTAAATATAAAAATGAGTTTTGGGATCCGCTCTAACTTTTAAAAATCATTTTGAAGACTCGCAAAACATTTTTAAGAATGTTTGGAGTGATGCTGATTTAACAAAATAAATCAGTCCCAATATATTAGAAAATATCTGAATATTATTATTTAAATAATATTCCCATAAAGAATAATCTTTATAAAAATAATTGAAATAGAAGTTTTAAAACTTATACTTGAAATGAATATTAAATAACCAAAGATATACCTATACGAAAGTACTATCTTTATTTGAATAATCAAAAGTGAGTTTGATTATCGACACCTTATTCTTTAATAAAATAAAGAATATATCTCAGCAAATAATCGGAGTCATAGATCCTCAAATGAATATTCAAATAATATTCAATAAATAAAATAAGCTGAGTCATAAGCCCTCGAATGAATATTCGAAATAATATTCATTAAATAATAAGCTGAGTCATAATACCTCGAATGAATACTCAAATTAATATTTAATTAAGTAAAATAAAGGTATCGAATAAACCTTATTCGATCCATAGTTTTAAAAACTATATCCATATATATATAAATATATATATATATATAATATACTCGGGAACATCGACTCCCGGTTTAGAAATATATTTTCACCTTTGGGTCCCTATACTAAGGGTATACGCAAATTACCGCTATCCTCTAGCATAGGTATTATGCAACGAATAAGCATTTGAACCAACAGATATATAAATCAAGAATACGAAACAGGCATGCATATATATACCATATCAGCATGCTTCAATATATCGCAACACTTGCTAATTAACCAACATGCATCTATCGCAAGATAATGCATATACATATATTCATCACAACAACAGTATAACGGGTAGAAAACTTGCCTGAGCGACTGGGGGTTACGAATGGCTCGAGACGAGTCTGGTAACCTATAAACAACAAGTAAGTTGGAATTAAACCAAAGTCACTTGTAAATCTATACTTTAACTAACTTAGACTCTAACGCTTGTTTTGCGCTTACTGATTTGCTTAAGTCACCCGGGTACCCTCGGCTCCACCATTTTTAATAATTTAATCCTTTATGAGTTTTAAGGCGATTCCTTCGCGAGTGTCTTACCAACTGCCTAACACACTTACCATAAATGTTTCATGCATTAATTAACCCTTTTTGGTCTTTAACCTATGTTTCAAAGTAAGGCGAGGGGAAAAGTTTCGTTCGCGAAACGCCGTTACTTGAAACGGTCGTTTCTCCTAAACCGTGCATCGGAATCGAACGAACTATATATCAAAACGAAGCTCGTAACATGAGCTATCTAAACATGGCAGTGGTCATAATATAGCAGGGGGTTATCGGGTCCTAATGCTATGCACAAAAACAGTCCAAAGAAAATCGGACGTTACGACGACTATGTTTACGCGATTTCCAATATTTTAAACCATTCAAAACCATCCCAAATCAACCTCAAATCCAACATACAACCAACATCCATCCTTATCACATCATAACAACCCCAACCAATTCAATTTAATCATTCATACTTATGCCTAAGCTTAACTTTAATCATACTTAAGTTCTTTTAATCAAAACAACAACATTTACCAATCCAACAACATCCCAAAACTCACTAATCTCTACATACACAACCATCAAGCCTCTCATGAACTACAATACTCATATTATGCTCTTAACATTCAATAACAAAGCTTGCTTAAGAGATTATACCTTCCTTGAAGCTTTTTAACACAACACAAGAACTTTGAATTCCTAAAGAACCTTGATCCTTGCTTGTATAACCTTAATCTTTCATAAAAATTCAAGAAAACTAAAGTTATTTCTTGAAGGTTACTATTCACCATCTTCTTCCTTGATTTATTGGAAGAGATTGTGAAGGAATTAGGAGCTTAAACTTATAGCATATCCATATCTATGTACAAGGAAGCTTAGATAATTACCTTGTGATTTAACAATGCTTGGAACTTGATTTTTGATTTTTCTTCCTTTGAAAAAGATGAAAAGCCGAGAGCAATGCTTGAAGAATGAAAAATTTTGTGTTTGCTTTGATTTGTTTTGGCTAGCTAGGTTGTTTTGGTTTTGTTTTTGGTTAATTACCCTTCTAACCTTGAACTTTGTGTGGTTTACAATCATCCAACAATTCCTTCCTTTTTTGTCATGCCTATGTCACCTTGCACATGTCATAATGCTCCCACTTGTCCACACCTTGTGGTTTGATGATGTCACAATCCCTGGCTTCTTGTACAAGCTTGTCTCTTGGTCACTTATTTGTTTTACGGTTCGCTTATCTTTCGTTCTCATTTATCGTTTGAGGGATCATACCCGAGATCTTATTACTTAGGTTCCCTTAACCTTTCTCAATATATTATATTCCTTTTATGATCCTCTCCTATAATCCTTTAATTTAAATCCTTTTTTATCCTGTTATCTTTTTCTCAATTCTTTCCGTATCTAGTGGATTTCCGGGAAAAATCAAAGTGTTCGGAATTGGATTCTGACGATCTTTACATACACTTATATACCATATAGAGTACTAATAAAATCTCAGAATATCCATAACAGAACCCCTACATAGTGTGACATAAAAAGTTTTCTCGTTCAGCAAAAACACTATTCATAAGGGTTTCAAAATTTCCCAAAAATTGGGGTTATTACAGTCTCCCCTCCTTAAAAGGATTCCGTCCCGGAATCAGATAGAAAATGAATAGGGATACTCTCTTAGCATTGCACTTTCTAACTCTCAAGTAATTTTCCCACATTGTGGTTCTACCACCAAACTCTGCCTAGTTTGATAATCCTTCTCCTAAGCACTTGTTCCTTTTCACTCTATAACCCTTCCTGGTTGCTCCATATAGGTTACGTCGGGTTGCATGTCTATGCGCTCATATGCCCCTATTTATCTGGCATCTGAATTACACTTCCTTAACATTGATACATGAAACACGTTACGAACTTGTTACATGTTCGGGGTTAGGGCTAGCTCATATGATAACTTCCCAATATGTCTTAATATATCCAAGGGTCCAACAATTCGTGGACTTAGCTTTCCTTTCTTTCCGAACCTCATCCTTCCTTTCCAAGAGAATACCTATAACAACACTAGGTCCTTTACTTCCTATTCTTTGTCCTTTCGTGTCAAATCAACATATTTATCATGTCCATCTTGGGCTACTACCTGCCGTCCTCTGATTAGATCTATTATATCCTTGGTCCTTTGGACCACTGCTGGTCCGAGCATCTTGCGCTCTACAACTTCATCCTAACATAAGGGAGATCGACGTTGTCTTCCCTCAAGGATCTCATAAGGCGATACCTCGATACTAACATACGATCGATTATCGTGAGATAACTTAATCTACGTTAAGTGATCATTCCAAATTCTTTCAAGTCTATTGCACCGGCTCTCATCATAGCTTCTAGCATTATATCTTTTGCTTCTCACTACCCATCCTTTTCCAGTTCGTAGTCGTTGCTATCTTCCGTACATAATATTATACTGGTTATACTTTTGCTCGTTAGCGTTCTATAACCTTTTAATAACCACGTCAACCTTAGTATCACGAATGTGTTCCCATTCCGCATACTACCACCACTTTATTACTCCTTTTTCAGTTGTTTCTATTTTCCAAAATTTGATCAATCAAATAGAAGTAAAGGAATTTGTTGAGAGATCACTATGATCATGAACACTTGTTATATCGCTTAGTTAGTACAGAAGGTGGCCATCCTTTAGTACTTGACAAGCAATTAAACAATAGCTGGTATCCTACTAGGCTTCTATCACACATATAGATAGTCATTCGGCAATACCTCCCCTTTCTGGAAGGGTTGTTCTTCTCAGCTTACATGAAATGAAAAGAAGAGAAAAGAACGAATTGAAGAGAATTGTATATATGAAAAAAAAATATACTGCCACAAAATATCTGGCTTGGAACCTACCTCTGAACTATAGAGGTTTGTCATAGGAGAACAAATCATATACGTATATAAATCAACATTAAGCATTATAGCCTCGTATTTCCCATGCCTAAATATTTTCGCTATCCCGTCCATCATTCTATAGACCCACAATCTTCCTCGAGCTTATACATAATCACCTTTGAAACTCCCTCGTCATCAAAAATCGAATCTGGGATCTCATTCTATACATCATTGTTACTAGAATTCTATGCTTGCACCGCAACCTTCCTCGTATAATAATACGACTCTCTATTGATAAGAAAGAATAATTATTCACCAGGTAGATACTCTACTTAATTAGTCTATCAATGATAACTTATACACTACCACGACCCGATTAGTGGTACTCAATCTCAACACCCATTCCAATACAACTCTCATGGTTGTAATCAGCTCAATACTCGCAGAATCATTGCTGCCTTACTATGGTCCACCACTGACCTACTGTCGCCATTCACTTTCCGTGAAATCTTAATATCTAACCATACGGAGTCCATACATGTCATATCAAATCCTTCTAAGGAGGTAACATAATCACCATTCATGATTCATGGAGTACACTCCTGATTCTGACATACATACATGACATGAAGCAGATAAAATTGCAGAAGAGTTTCGCTCAAAGGAACGATAACAGGTTAATACCATTCTTAATCATATGCCTTAAATAGAAGACTTAACTCAAAGGTTCGTTTAGTCCTTCTTGAAATATGGTCCTGGCTTATCTCAAGATAGTATCTTCTGAGATAGATAGCCCGCTCATGGCGATTACACGAATTAAACCTTTACCAACTACTATTACGGTTGGGTATTGCACAGTCATCAGAAGGAATGTCAATCTTCCAAACCATAATACAATCTGCATAGCTTTAACCATCATCACCGTATTCCCTTGGCACAAGCGCCTATAATTATCCTCTTACCTTTAAAGTGGCAGCCACCTCTTTGGCCTTTCCTGATAGTAAAATTTCCTTACAGTCAATGTCATTTTAACCACCTCCAAATAAATTTTCTACCTCATTTCAATCACTGCTTATGTGAAGATGTTTTCCTTAAAATCTGGTGAGTAAAAAAAAAATATCACCATTTTTCCATAAGTTATTGCCTCAGTCTTTAGAGGTTAATCACTGTCATGACTGACGCTCAATCATAATTAGAACATCTTTTATCTTAAGTCCTAATTGCCCTGAACAATTTCGACCATTACTGGTTCGATCCATACTTTCTCGTGGTTTAGCACGTGCCCCACTTGGCATCATTATAATTACGTCATATTTCCTTCATTAACATTTCTATTCTTGAGAATTTTGAATATTACATTTCTCCTTGTAAAACCTCTAAGGTTATCCTTGAATTGTTCCTCCTGTATTCCCTAGATACAGGGCATATCAAGATACCATTTATTAATACTAGAATCATTGTCTATATACTTCTGAAAAATTTCTCCACTGATTTTTACAGGTTGTTATTACTTTAATCCTTTCCAATTCATACTGTCAAAACTCATACTATTCCTATTAAGGGTGAAATGCCAACCTTTATGCATTCCCCTAGGATTCATTTTAAGTTACCGATGTTCTATCCTTAATTCCACCTTTAAAAGGTACCTGCATCCTTCCATGGATAAATCAAGTCATATATCCTTGATAGATTATCTTATTCATCATTCCCACCTCGATAGTCTATACCTAACTTCATAATAGCATCCTTATTCAAATTGAGGTCAATCCATATGGCCTCCAAAAGATAACAATGGTCATCCGCTTTTCTTTCCTGATTTGGTAATGATAACATGGATGTTCTGGAAGATATTGGTCATGTTCAACGTGAACTTCTTCTTAATAATTCCTTATTTACTTTTGTTATTTATCTCAACAGTCACCTCAATGTTGGGATACCTCCCATACCTGGCGTTTCCCTTTTTGGGTAACAAGCCACCGGTCTTACACTTCACATTCTTGAAGGTCACTTCCTTCATCCAAATTTTCCTAATTTCTTACTTCCTTGTCTCCTCAGTCTATCCGCGTCTCATTATTTATCCTTCGAACTATCTCAAGGTTTCCTCGAATCCTCCCAACTTAAAGGGGGTATAATATATGTATCTCTTATGCCTTCAACCATCAATTTAACTCATGGTGAATCACCCTCATCCTGACGATTACATACTTTTCTATTTCTATTACTACGAGTCTTTAGGGTTTCCTCATACCCAATTCCTTTATCATTCCTCAAACTCTATTGCCTTTACATTCCTTTCCACTTCAGTTTCTTTTTATTTCCCTTTCTCTTATCATTATTTCATGAACCAACACAACATAAGCATTGATTTCAAACATCCCATCATTCTGGATTCGTGTCCTCAGAATGAATCTTGACAACTTTTACAACTTAGATTCATAATTTATCATACTTGTCTGCCTTTGTTCTGGCTCTATAGCTTTTACACTATCTCCTTATCTTTGGGAATTAATTTCCCGAAAACAATTGACTGGACTTAAATCAGTTTATTATAATCTATTGCTCCGTGCCTTCCTTGGTCTTTCACCAGCGGGTGGTCTCTTTCTTAGGAGGGTAAGTGACAAAACAGTCTTTTGTGGTTCGTCAATCATTCAGAATCTCAAATGATTCCTCTATTTCCTTTAGCCAGGCTCTTGCCTCGACTAGGTCAGCTTGTTCCATGGAACTCTGAGAGCTTAGCGACTTAAAGGTCCTGAAAGAATTTCTCACCGCACTGTCTCCTCAGGGTGGTGGTTGGGGATAATAGTCTAAGTTCTTTTAAGACAGGTCCATGAATTGCCGTATAGGAGTACCGTCTCGGGTCTCCTTTCCTTACTCGACTTTCTGTTTCCTTAGTATGAAATGTTTCATCCTACTCCCCATAATTGGGGTCATCTTTTAATTTAAAATCCTCATTTTCCACTCCATTATGTCATGGGTTCCTTCTATCTTGATGGCGACCTCCCTGACTATCACGTTCAGGGTTTGCTCTAAATCTTATTCCTCAAACTATGGCTCTCATCTAAGTTCTCATCCTTACGCTCTTGAACTTTCGGAACCCAAATTCTATAGGAATACCTCATTATTCCCTTATCATCTTTCTCGATATTAATCTTTTATCTAATTGTTGGCTCTCTGCCTTCATTCATAACTTTTTCTGGCACAATATGATCTTTTCCAATAATTCGGGCTGTATTGCAATCTCAAACAGCTTTTCGGTACCGGCTCCGGTTACCTTCACTACTATTTCCAAAATCTCTTATAAACTCTCCCAAAGACATTATCATCTTGAGTCTCTCCTTTTTTTACTAAGGGCATCAGCCACCACATTGGCTTTCCCCGAATGATAAAGAATCTCATAATCGTAATCCTTGATTAGCTCTAACCACCTCATTTGGCACATGTTGAGCTCTCTCTACGGGAAAATGTACTAGAGTACTTATGGCTTAGGTAAATCTCGCACTTCTCTCCATACAAGTAGTGCCTCCAATCTTTAGGGCAAAACTATTGCCACGAGCCCAAGCTCATGGGTGGGGATATCGAATTTCATATTACCTTAATTGTCTTGACATGTACGCGATTACCTTACCATGCTGCATAAGCACGCACCCTAAGCCCTTGTGCGAAGCGTCACTACACTTCACAAAATCTCCTTTTCCATCCGGCAACGCCAGCATAGGGGCCGTCACCAACCTTTGCTTCAGTTCTTGAGAGCTGTTCTCGCATTTCTCTGTCCATTCGAACTTCTCAGTCTTACGAGTAAGCCGCGTTAAAGGGGCTACTATCTTTACAAACTTGAACGAACCTCCGGTAGTGACCGGCCAATCCTACCTCTGGTAGTCGACCAAACCATGGTCATCAATTCATCAGTGGTCCTTTATCCAATCCTGTCAGGATCCTCCATGGGATCCTCCTTAACAACTATCCCTTCTAGGACAACATCATCAACCGCTACATCCTCAATATCAACATCATCCGGTCCTGCATTAGGACACTCTATCGGATCCACAATCCGATCTCCAATTAGTAATAAAATATCATCGCGATGTTGCTCCTCAACCTCAGGGTTCGGAGTCCCGCTACCATATACGATAACGAACTACGCTCCTATCACGATATTTATAAGGGTTCCCATAAGGGTTTTAACTGTCAGTACTACGTTAGGTAGCCCGACTATGAACTTGGCAAGAGTTCTTATTATCTTAGTGAACTTATTATCTTAACGTCCCATCATCTCTGAGGTTTATAACGCTTAGCTCTGATACCATTTCTGTAACACCCCCAGATCCGGGGTCGGGGATCCGGGTCGTCACGGTCTTTCTTTCCACAATATCACTTCACTTAATTAATAATAATAACCTTATGCTGTGACCCCACACTAACACACACCACAACCCGTTATAGTCTCAGAGATGAAATTTAAATAAGTACAAGTCTTTGAATCCACAATTTAAAAGTTATTACAACCCAAAATGATTTCTTGATAAATTTACAGTTAATTGCCATTATCTGCCACAAGTTATAATTATACATAATTGATTCTCAAAAGTAGATGATCTGATCTACAATAGATCTACCTCTGCAGCTATAGCAGCTACAACATCAACGAGAAGACGCGTGACGCTTCCCACGCGCTTGCGCTGGGTCTGCTGGAGTCTGGCCATCTTTCCTAACTGTTGTTGTGTGATGAAGAAATAAAGCAAGGGTGAGCAGCAAGCCCACCAAAATAATATGTATAATGATTTACAATATATGAGCCTTCTCATAGTACTCATGAAAGTCTTGGTCAAAAGAAATGAACCAAGTTTGATATCTTAATGCGATGAAGTCGCAAAATATTCAGTATATATACCTATATACTTTTCAAAATCTTGGAAGTCCTCGTCCATGCATAATATACACAGAGTTCCAGTGTATAACTGTATAAAAATATCGTTGCAAGGTGATCTCATATATCTAACCTTGTCTCAACGTTTTTCTGAAAATCTTTGTCATGCATAAGATAATCATTTACTAGATATAAGTTTAAAAGATGAAGTTACAAGATACTCCAATATACTTATATCTTTTCCAAATACTACTTGAACTACCACCGTTCAAGTTATAATTAGATTAAAAGTTCATCACATAGATGAGACTACAAGATAATACTTGAATAGATTCAACCTTTAAAATATCATCAAAATAAAATGAAGTTATGAGATACTTCATTTGATGCAAACATCATTTTAAAAACTTGACCCTTCCAACACTCAACAATCGCCCAACCATAGCCTTTCTATCGAAGTGCTCTGGGTAGTGTTGCAGAAATTATCCAATTGGATGATGAACTCATTACGGGAGTTTGCCGCGCCAGGAAGACCACTTACGATGATCAGTCGTAGTAGTACAACCCCACCATTTTCTACATGTAGAGGAGAACCTGTCGGATTTACTTGTCAACCGAACACTGAACTCCTAAGGAATGGACCGCCTTAGCGGAACTTCCAGGCCATTTGGGCCAATATAATAAGGCTGGGCCGGCGCTACTCGGCCACTTACGCCACTCCTAGTTCAGATGAAATCCATGACTCTGAAACGTAAAGCTCGTCCCCACTTTCCCCAAGTAGAAACTTGTTGATACGGCTTCACCAAGAAGTCGTATCTAGTTGGAAAGGAGAACTCACCGATATTTCCCAGGCGATGCCTGTTAATGGATTAACTTGTTCCAAGAATTTTACTTCCCGAGTGTTGGGTAAGTAATCGATTCATTTAACAAAACAGCAACCTTGTTGCGAATATAAAACACACCACAGAGCCGGATCCCTCAGGTTTTGAGCGAGTATTTAAATCCCCTTCGAAAGGAGGATCTTAAATATAAAAATGAGTTTTGGGATCCGCTCTAACTTTTAAAAATCATTTTGAAGACTCGCAAAACATTTTTAAGAATGTTTGGAGTGATGCTGATTTAACAAAATAAATCAGTCCCAATATATTAGAAAATATCTGAATATTATTATTTAAATAATATTCCCATAAAGAATAATCTTTATAAAAATAATTGAAATAGAAGTTTTAAAACTTATACTTGAAATGAATATTAAATAACCAAAGATATACCTATACGAAAGTACTATCTTTATTTGAATAATCAAAAGTGAGTTTGATTATCGACACCTTATTCTTTAATAAAATAAAGAATATATCTCAGCAAATAATCGGAGTCATAGATCCTCAAATGAATATTCAAATAATATTCAATAAATAAAATAAGCTGAGTCATAAGCCCTCGAATGAATATTCGAAATAATATTCATTAAATAATAAGCTGAGTCATAATACCTCGAATGAATACTCAAATTAATATTCAATTAAGTAAAATAAAGGTATCGAATAAACCTTATTCGATCCATAGTTATAAAAACTATATCCATATATATATAAATATATATATATATATATATATATATATATAATATACTCGGGAACATCGACTCCCGGTTTAGAAATATATTTTCACCTTTGGGTCCCTATACTAAGGGTATACGCAAATTACCGCTATCCTCTAGCATAGGTATTATGCAACGAATAAGCATTTGAACCAACAGATATATAAATCAAGAATACGAAACAGGCATGCATATATATACCATATCAGCATGCTTCAATATATCGCAACACTTGCTAATTAACCAACATGCATCTATCGCAAGATAATGCATATACATATATTCATCACAACAACAGTATAACGGGTAGAAAACTTGCCTGAGCGACTGGGGGTTACGAATGGCTCGAGACGAGTCTGGTAACCTATAAACAACAAGTAAGTTGGAATTAAACCAAAGTCACTTGTAAATCTATACTTTAACTAACTTAGACTCTAACGCTTGTTTTGCGCTTACTGATTTGCTTAAGTCACCCGGGTACCCTCGGCTCCACCATTTTTAATAATTTAATCCTTTACGAGTTTTAAGGCGATTCCTTCGCGAGTGTCTTACCAACTGCCTAACACACTTACCATAAATGTTTCATGCATTAATTAACCCTTTTTGGTCTTTAACCTATGTTTCAAAGTAAGGCGAGGGGAAAAGTTTCGTTCGCGAAACGCCGTTACTTGAAACGGTTGTTTCTCCTAAACCGTACATCGGAATCGAACGAACTATATATCAAAACGAAGCTCGTAACATGAGCTATCTAAACATGGCAGTGGTCATAATATAGCAGGGGGTTCTCGGGTCCTAATTCTATGCACAAAAACAGTCCAAAGAAAATCGGACGTTACGACGACTATGTTTACGCGATTTCCAATATTTTAAACCATTCAAAACCATCCCAAATCAACCTCAAATCCAACATACAACCAACATCCATCCTTATCACATCATAACAACCCCAACCAATTCAATTTAATCATTCATACTTATGCCTAAGCTTAACTTTAATCATACTTAAGTTCTTTTAATCAAAACAACAACATTTACCAATCCAACAACATCCCAAAACTCACTAATCTCTACATACACAACCATCAAGCCTCTCATGAACTACAATACTCATATTATGCTCTTAACATTCAATAACAAAGCTTGGTTAAGAGATTATACCTTCCTTGAAGCTTTTTAACACAACACAAGAACTTTGAATGCCTAAAGAACCTTGATCCTTGCTTGTATAACCTTA
This sequence comes from Apium graveolens, assembly GCF_009905375.1. Lineage (NCBI taxonomy): Eukaryota > Viridiplantae > Streptophyta > Magnoliopsida > Apiales > Apiaceae > Apium > Apium graveolens. Next base: position 184,735,804 of record NC_133653.1, on the reverse strand, counting down.
ATCTTTCATAAAAATTCAAGAAAACTAAAGTTATTTCTTGAAGGTTACTATTCACCATCTTCTTCCTTGATTTATTGGAAGAGATTGTGAAGGAATTAGGAGCTTAAACTTATAGCATATCCATATCTATGTACAAGGAAGCTTAGATAATTACCTTGTGATTTAACAATGCTTGGAACTTGATTTTTGATTTTTCTTCCTTTGAAAAAGATGAAAAGCCGAGAGCAATGCTTGAAGAATGAAAAATTTTGTGTTTGCTTTGATTTGTTTTGGCTAGCTAGGTTGTTTTGGTTTTGTTTTTGGTTAATTACCCTTCTAACCTTGAACTTTGTGTGGTTTACAATCATCCAACAATTCCTTCCTTTTTTGTCATGCCTATGTCACCTTGCACATGTCATAATGCTCCCACTTGTCCACACCTTGTGGTTTGATGATGTCACAATCCCTGGCTTCTTGTACAAGCTTGTCTCTTGGTCACTTATTTGTTTTACGGTTCGCTTATCTTTCGTTCTCGTTTATCGTTTGAGGGATCATACCGGGGATCTTATTACTTAGGTTCCCTTAACCTTTCTCAATATATTATATTCCTTTTATGATCCTCTCCTATAATCCTTTAATTTAAATCCTTTTTTATCCTGTTATCTTTTTCTCAATTCTTTCCGTATCTAGTGGATTTCCGGGAAAAATCAAAGTGTTCGGAATTGGATTCTGACGATCTTTACATACACTTATATACCATATAGAGTACTAATAAAATCTCAGAATATCCATAACAGAACCCCTACATAGTGTGGCATGAAAAGTTTTCTCGTTCAGCAAAAACACTATTCATAAGGGTTTCAAAATTTCCCAAAAATTGGGGTTATTACAGAAAGGACGTCCAATGTTTTAAATGTGATTGAAAAGGCCATTACGCGTCAGAGTGCAGTTTAGGGAATCCCGGAGTTACCTGCTTCAAGTGTGGGAAGGTTGGACACATTGCCAGAAATTGTAAGGTCGCTACTTAGGGCAGTGTGGGAGGTAGTGCATCCCAAGGACCGACAACCAGCACAACAAGAGCCAGAACCTTCAAGATGACCAAGAGATCTAATGCTCAGGACTCGGATGTAGTTGCAGGTACGCTTTCTCTTAATTCCGTACCTGTTAAAGTTTTGTTTGATTCGGGAGCGTCTAAGTCCTTTATATCAAAAAAATGTGTGAATAAAATGGATTTAATGTTGGATGACTTAGCTGAGCCCTTGACCATAGAAGTGGCCAATCAGGATAGAGTTTCAATGAGCCAATTTTGTCCTAGGTTCCAACCAGAAATCCACGGGCATTCTTTTTTCAGCGAACCTAATACCCTTCGAGTTAGGAGAATTTAATGTGATTTTAGGAATGGATTGGTTATCCTAGCATAAGGCAATATTGATTGTAAGAAAAAGAAAATTGTGATGTATACATAAAATGATGACAGGATAAGTTATCAAGGAAATAAGCAAGAAAAGAAATTTCTCTCGATATTGGAAGAAAAGAAATTGTTAAGACAAGGATATGAAGCCTACTTAGCCCATATTGTAGACACTGAGAAAAAGCCACCTAATCTGGACGAGATTCCAATAGTTAGGGAATTTCTGGATATTTTTCCAGACGAGTTGCCAGGATTGCCACCAGATCGTGAAATTGAGTTTTCTATTGATTTAATTCCTGGAGCAGAACCAGTTTCAAAGGCTCCCTATCGTATGGCCCCAGTGGAAATGAAGGAATTAGCTAAGCAACTTCAGGAACTTCTGGATAAAGGAGTAATTAGACCAAGTGTATCCCCGTGGGGTGCACCAGTGTTGTTTGTGAAAAAGAAAGACGGAAGCATGAGGTTGTGTATCGATTATCGGGAGTTGAATAAGTTAACCATCAAGAATAAGCATCCCCTACCCAGGATTGATGACTTGTTTGACCAGCTTAAAGGAGCGTGTTATTTCTCGAAGATTGATTTAAGATCGGGTTATAATCAGCTGAAGATCAAGCCCGAGGACATACCAAAGACCACATTCAGAACCAGATATGAACATTATGAGTTCTTAGTGATGTCGTTTGGATTGACCAATGCACCAACATCTTTCATGGATTTAATGAACCGGGTGTATAAGGAGTACTTGAATAAGTTTGTTATTGTATTTATTGATGACATCCTCATTTACTCAAAGACTAAAGACGACCATGCCGAACATCTAAGGATTGCCTTGCAAAGGCGGAGAGAGAAGCAATTGTACGCTAAGTTTTCAAAATGTGAATTCTAGTTAGATGAAGTTTTGTTTTTGGGTCATATAGTGGGTAAGGATGGTATCAAAGTGGATCCTGTAAAGATTAAAGTTGTATCCAGATGGGAACATCCAAAGACCCCGACATAATGTAGAAGTTTTCTTGGGTTAGCAGGTTATTACAGAAGATTTGTAAAAGACTGTGCCAAGATCGCGACTCCATTGACCAAGCTGACCAAGAAGAATGAGAAGTTTGTTTGGACTGAGAAATGCGAAGAAAGTTTCCAGGAATTGAAGAAGAGATTGGTGACAACACCAGTGCTAACATTGCCAGATGAAACGAGAAATTTCGTGATCTACAGTGATGCTTCTTTGAAAGGTTTAGGTTGTGTGTTGATGCAACATGATAAAGTTATTACGTATGCATCCAGACGGTTAAAACCCCATGAGCAAAAGTATCTAGTGCATGACTTTGAGTTAGCAACAACAATGTCCGCGTTAAAGCTGTGGAGGCATTATTTGTACGAAGAGAAGTGTGAAATATATACGGATCATAAAAGCTTAAAGTACAAATTCACCCAGAAGGACTTAAATATGAGACAACAAAAATGGTTGGAGCTGATCAAGGATTATAATTGTTCCATCAACTATCATCCGGGAAAAGCCAATGTGGAAGTGGGAAGAGATTGCAATGGATTTCGTAGTGGGATTGCCAAGGACCAGAGCTAATTATGATGCTATCTGGGTAATTATCGACAGATTGAAAAAGTCAGCACATTTCCTCCCGATCAATGAAAGATATTCTCTGGAAAAGCTGGTTAAGTTGTATCTGGATGAAATAGTAACCAAGCATGGAGTTCCTGTGTCCATCGTATCAGATCGAGACCTGAGATTTAATTCAAGATGTTGGATTAAGTTTCAAGAGTGTCTAGGAACCAAGCTAAACATGAGCACCACTTATCATCCTCAGACAGATGGCCAAAGCGAGAGAACGATTCAGACAATAGAAGATATGGTGAGGGTTTGTGCTTTGGATTTCAAGGGAAACTGGGATGATCACTTGCCATTGATTGAGTTTTCTTATAATAACAGTTACCATGCTAGCATCGGAATGCCACCTTATGAAGCCTTGTATGGACGTAAGTGTAGATCACCATTGTATTGGGATGAAGTAGGAGAAAAGAAAGTGTTAGGACCTGAACTAGTTCAGTAGACCAAAAAGGCAGTGGCATTGATTCAGAAAAGGTTGGAAACAGCTCAGGATAGATAAAGGAAGATTGTTGATTTACATCAAAATGATATAAACTTTGAAGTAGGTTCACTGGTATTGTTGAAAGTATCACCTTGAAAAGGGTTAGTTCGATTTGCTCAAAAAGGTAAGCTCACTCCAAGCCCAAGGTATATAGGACCGTTTGAAGTTTTGAATCAAATAGGAAAGGTCACTTACGAGATAGCGTTGCCGCTGCAGTTGCAACATATTCATAATGTGTTCCACATATCCATGTTGAAGCCGTATATTCCTGATTCAAATCAAGCTATAGAATACGAACCAATCGAGCATCAGTCGGATTTGTCTTATGTGGATCAGCCAATCCAGATTTTAGATCGTAAGGAGCGAGTCCTTAGAAATAAGTCTATTCCTATAGTTAAAGTACTTTGGAGAAATCCTCAAGTAGAAGAGTCTACCTAGGAGTTAGAGTCAGATATGCTTGACAAATATCCTTATTTGTTTATGTAATAACCCCAATTTTTGGAATTTTTGAAACACTGATAAACAGTAACTTTTTGCTGATGATGTTAATTAAGGAAAATTATCAGACCACGCTATTAGGAGTACTGTTACGGAAATTCTAAGATCGTATTAGTATTCCATAAAGTAAATGAGTGTATGTAAAGGTCGTTAGAATTCGAATCCGGACACTTTGATTTTTTCCAAAAATCCACCGGATACTGAAAGAATTGAGTATAAGGTAACATAATTAAAAGGATTTTTAATTAAGGATTATAAGAGAGGAACATTAAAGGATTATAAAATATTAGGAAAGATTTAGGGAAGCTCAAATAATGAGATCATGGATATGATCCCTCAAACGGATAACGAGAACGAGAGTTAAGTGAACGGTAAAATAAATAAACGACCAAGGGACAAGCACATACAAGTAGAATGGGAAGGATGCTTCCAAGAGAAGCTAAAACATGTGATTAAAAGAGAAGGTGACATTATCACACCATGAGGATCGGGCAAGTGGCAAGATGATGAGGTAGGCAAGATGATGCAAGCAATTTGCAAGATATTTAGCCAATGATTGATATCAACCAAGCATTTTTATGCATAAAGATCAATAAAATAAATCAAGCTTCTCCCCCCACCCATTTTATCTTCTTCACTTCTAGTTTTCATGGAAATGGTGATTTGGAAATTCAAAACTCAAGCTATACTCCATGGAAAATTATAAGGTTTGTTTCTTTGGATCCTATATTTCATAACTAAGAAGAGCAAGTAGTTTGAGTGCTTGAATCAAAGGTTTTCTATCTCAAACAAATAATTTTAGTGGAGGGTGAATAGTAACCAAGTTAGTTGTGTTTTGGTTTTCTTAGGTTCCATTGAAGATCCAAGCTTCCTAAGGCCATATAAGCACCCTTTGAAGCTTTTAAGTGAATCCCCACTCTCCAAGGAAGGTACAAAGCCCTTGAACCCTTATAAATCAGTGGGTTTAATATGTTTTTAAGAATATTATGATAGTTGTGGGAGTATGCTAAGAATTGGTATGATTAGTGATATGATTTGGATGAGTTTATGCTTGGTTATTGCCATTAGTTAGTCAAGTTTATGCTTAATGATTAAAGTTATGGATCTTGAATCTTTGACCTAGAAATTGGTGCATTAGGTTATGGTAACATGTTTATGGTTGAATGATCTTATATTGGGGTTGAATGGCGGTGTAATGGTGTTGATTGGTGGTGGTTTGGTATTGAATTGATTTGGTAAAATTTGGGAATCGCTAAGTTACAGCCGTCGTAATGCCCAATTTTCCTTAGACTATTTTGTGCATAATTTTTGCACCCGAACACTCACTGCCATGAACTGACCATTACCATGCTTAGATTCTTTATGATTCAATCTTCGTTTAGATATGTGGTTCACTTAGATCCGATGTACGGTTTAGGAGAAACGACCATTTTAAGTTACGGTGTTTCGCGAACGAACCTTTACCCCTCGCTTAACTTTGAAACCTTGTTTAAGGCCCTTAAAAGACTAATTGGATTACGAAACAATTATGCAGGATTAATGGGTCAGGTTGTAGAGTATTCCCGAAAGAGTATCCTTAAAATTCGTAACGGTTAATTTATTAAAATTGGTGGAGCCGAAGGTACGCAAGCGATTAACGTAAATTGTTAAGCGTATAAGCGACCGTAAGCGAATGTTAGGGTCTATGTGGATAAATTCTAGTTTCTTAAGTGACCGTGGTTTAATTCTAGCTTATGTTATTGTTCATAGGTTACCGGACCCACTCTAAGCTTAAGTCTACCCCGGAGCACTCAGGCAAGTTTTCTACCCGTTATATTGTTGTTGTGATGTAAATATGTATATGCATTATCTTGTGATAAGTGCATGATTGTTATTAGCAAATCTTGCGATATATTGGAACATGATATATATATATATATGCATGCATGTGTCATAATCTTGCTATCTCATTGTTGATTCAATTGTTATAAACTGCATAATACCTATGCTAGAGATAGGCATTATTTGCATATACAATTAGTATAGGGGACCCACAGGTGAACATTTTTCTAAACCGGGAGTCAATGTTCCCGAGTATAATATATGTATATTTATTTATATATATATAGTTTTCTATAACTATTAATCGAATAAGGTATATTCGATGGTTTTGAATAATAATCAAACTTATTTTCGATTATTCAAATAAAGATCGTAATTTCGTATAAGTATATCTTTTGTTATTTATTATTCATTTCAAGTATGAGTTTTTAAAACTTTTACTTCAATTATTTTTATAAAGATTATCCTTTATGGGAATATTATTTAAATAATAATATTCAGATATTTTCTAACATATCGGGACTGATTTATTTTATTAAATCATCATTATTCTAAACATTCTTTAAAATATTTTCGAGTCTTCAAAATGATTTTAAAAGTTAGAGCGGATCCCAAAATTTGTTTTCAAATTTAAGATCTTCCTTTCGAAGGGGATTTAAATACTCGCTTAAAAATCTGAGGTATCCGACTCTGTGGTGTATTTTATATTCGCAACGAGGTTGCAATTTTGATAAAAGGAATTGATTACTTGCCCAACATTCGGGAAGTAAGTCCATCTAATTGAGTCGGCATAAGCGATAGGCCGGGGTACGGTCTATCAAAGTGTAAGTGGCTGGGTGGCAGTCTATTAACGCGTAAGAGGCCGGGTGGTGGTCTAGCACAGGGTCCTAATACGGCCAGGGTGATGACTGGTGGGGGATTTGTAATATCCGGGATATATCGTGTAATTATTTTTGCTATTATATAATTATTCTGTGTGTTCAGTATATATTCTGTGAGCTAATTGTTAAGTGTTATCTGTACTTGAATATTCAAAAATAATATTAATTGAGTATTTTAATTTTTATATGTCCAAAATAAAATATAGATAATTGTCATATCTTCCTAATTATTTTTATGTTGGTTTATGGATTTATAAGAATCATATGAAATTTCTAAAATCTTTTTCCGGGTAATTAAAATCTATTTTATAAAAACGGGAACCAACCGACGTCAACCGTTGTTATGTTTTTGGAACCCGAAACTCTTTCGAGAACTCCTTCCTAACCTAATTGTAATATTCCGAGCATATTCCATGTTTCGACTTTTTCGATCCGGCGTACGGTTTGTCCTGCGCGGGTCCCGGCGCAACATTTTCGATACAATATTCGTTTCGGTAAATCAATAAAACCCGTATTTTCGATAAACGGGAGCTTTTTATTAAACTATCACAATTATCACTTCGTAATTCGTGTAACCAGGCGCTGAGACCAAGACCGCAGTACAAATTGTACTGATTTGGATAATTATCCCGAAAACCGATACCGTTTGGATCAGTTTTTACAAATAAACGTACCGTTTTATATCCGGAATGATCCAACGGGATCCTAATTCTCCGTAATTATAAATAGCCTTTTACCATATTTTATTTCGTATCAAAATCATTTGCAGACAGATAATTATATAATTTTTAGAGAAAAACCCTAATTTCCTAAAACTGTTATAAGAATCAAACAAGCATTTGGAGGTGTTATTGAATTCGGTTTGGAAAGCTCGAGTAACCAATCTGAAGGTCTTGAAGAGCTCTACCAGATTCTGTAATCCATACACATGCAGAAATCAAGGTTATTTTTCTAAAAATTTATTTATTTTCGAATTTATTTTATTAAAATATGAATTTTTGTTCGGATGATTGTTTGTATGATTTGATGATTGCATGTTGTAGAGCTTGTTTTCCTGATGATTTTCATATGTCATACGTCTGATTTGGAGTTCAATAACATGTTCAAATTTGAGTTTGATTTTCGAATTTTAAAATTAGGGTTTATAACCCGTATGAATGTTCTTAATTGAAATTTGGGGGTTTCTTATTCTGTGATATATTGATGTTGTGTTATAGTGGGTTGTGTTCTCTGTGAAATTTGCAATCTAGTCGTATAAGTTTCATGAACCAACGAGGTCTGTAGAGCAGGGAGTTGTGTTTTGAAGTTTTCCGATGTTCGCCGGAAACTGGAAAATTTCACGGCCAAATTCCGGCCAACTCAGGGATTGTTAGGATGAATTGATTGCATGGTTGTGTTCCTGGTAACCTATAGATGTGATCTGGAGGTGTTGGTGGGGTGAGGACGCCGAGAACATGTTCTCCGGCCATCCCCGACTTTTTCCGGCGACTGGACTGCAAAATTGCAGTTTGGTCCCTGCAGTTTTGAAAACGATTCAGTTTGGTCCCTGTAGTTTCCAGACTTTGCAAAAATTGGATTTCTGTTTTAAAAATGTTTAAAAATCATATTTCCTATTTATTTTTATTATAAAAATTCGTTTTTAAATTTTGAAAATTCTAAAAATTATTATTTTAATTCTGAAAATTATTTTTAATTCACAAATAAATCTAAATTAATTAGTTAATTAATTCCAGTTAATTTCTAATTGATTAATTGGTCAATTAATTCGAAAATTAATTGATTTAATTAATTATTAATTGATTTTAATTAATTATTTAATTAGATTTAATTATTTAAAAATGATTTAAAAATTCTGAAAAATAGTTTCGAACTTTAAAATATTATTCTAAATTATTTCCAAGGCTCGATAATTATTCTAAAATTATTTCGGAGCCAGAATTGGCCAACCGAACCCTGTTTATTAACCCAAAATTGATCCAACGACCCGTTTTAATTCCGAAAAATGTTTTAAAAATCATTTTAAATACCAGAAAGCCTATTTATGACCCGAGACTTCTTTATAAATGATATATCATTGATTACGTGATGTATTATATGCTATATGTGACTTGTTAATTGACTATCGGTCTATATATTCTGTGTTTACTTGATTATTGCATAACTTTCAATCCGTTAATCGGATTTGGGTAAAACGAAGGGTAGATAGAAGTATGTGTTGAATAGAATTCCATGAGTAAATTATTGATAGATGCTTATGATATATGAGCAGAAGAGGCAAGACGTAGGAAAGGGAAACAGATAGTTGAGGAGTAAGACGCTTGTGATTGGAAGCGAGTGCAGTGTAGTAAGCTAATATCAGGCAAGTGTTCTGAACTTTCTCGAGATATTGTAGTATTTGATAGTCAGATTGATATTGCAAGTGCTTTGAAGCACTGAAACCTAAACTCTGATTCCAGTTATTGTTCTTGAGCCATAAACCTTATTCTTTCTAGACCATTGATTGTTGTATACCTAAACACAAATCTCAAGTATACGATATTACTCCACAAATACATGTAAACAAAATCCCAAACACTGAACTGAATTACTTGTACATTCAATCATTGTATCCTATGCTTTGAAAGCCCAAATCTTTGAAACCCTGAAATGTTGATTCCTTTGTTATCCAATTCTTTCATTACCCAGCATCCAAGCTTTTTAATTGCCTCATTGATCCTTACAAGGATTGAAACCCTTTCATTGTTAAACATTTATTGTTGTTAATGATTTCAGTTATTGTTTATTATTGCATATTCTGTTATTATGTTAGAATTGGATTGTTTTTATAAAATTGTGGACCAGATTCGTGGTCAGACCATATAATGGTCAAGTTAGGCCAATGTGTGCCTTGGATCCAGTAGTTAGAGCAATGCTGTGTGCCTTGCTCGGGGTTAGTGCGTGACTGATCAGCAGCCTAACCTTGGTTTTTAAATTAAAAGTATAGTATCCAATTCTAAATCATAATCCGTTGTTCACTTGATATCATAATCATATTCATCTGATGATCATTATTCTCAATTTTGTCATTGTGACTTGCTGAGCTAGTTAGCTCATTTGTGCGATGTTGTTTATATTCTTTCCAGTTAAAAAGGAACCAGTTGGTAGCAAGGATCCCCAGTCCAGCGCGAGAGCTTGGGGTTCAGGTTGAGAAAGCTGAGCTAGTAGGCTTCTTTTGGGATAATTTAAGTTTGTAAAAGTTTGTAATAATGTTTAATACTCAGTTGGAGTTTGAAATAGTTGGGATTTGAACGGTTTGTAATATATTAGTGTGTTTGGCTTGTGTGCATACTTTAACCTGTTGCGGTCCGTGGTGGTTGGTAAGTAGGGTCACTGCATATATTATTATTATCTTTATTATTGTTATAAACAGGTTATATTTAAGGTGTGTGTATGGACCCCAAACTTCTGACCCGGGTTTGGAGGGCGCAACAGGTTTGGTATCAGAGCTACAGGTTATAAGTCACTGACACAAGCCTAGGTTGACAAGAATGGGTAGAGGGATAGGATTAGAAGTAAGGTATAGGATGATAGAACGTTGAGAGGTTGAGTGTTATGGTATAACCGGTATTAGTATAGTTTGCGTCGTGGTACGAGATTCTTATATTACGATATGATTTCAGATAGCAGAGATGGCCGACTCTTTTATTTTCGTATCAGCTGATCACTCAGATCCTTCAGTTAGAGCACCAGCATCGGATCCACTTCCTATTATTCCACCAGCATTGGCTATTCTACCTCCATCGGTGTTGCAGCCCGTACCATTACAGGCTATTCCACCTCCAGGCATGAGGCCACCTGTCAGAGGACCCCCACCTGCTGATTCAGGCTTTACTAGTCATTCAGTCATAGGAGTACCTTTCAAGTTCTCTTCCTATCCTGTCCCATATCATCAGTTTGAGGCTTGCCTTATGGAGCAGCGATTCCTACAGGGTCAGATCCAGGAGTTATTGCATATCATGCGTACCAGAGAGATGGGGAGTGGTGAGAGGCGACTTAAGGAGAGGCTCCAGGCATTTCATAGAGCAGCTGCTGTGAGGATTGCTGAGGCTACACATGAGGACATCACCCCTGATTTCCTAGTGGAGTGGGCTAAGTGGGTTCTAGAGGAGCTTGAGGAGATAGGAGGTCCAGATTTGCCATGAGCCAGAGATTCTGAGATGGAGATGCTGAGCAGTGTTGTTATGATTATGTAGTATAGACAGTAGTGTGTAGTGTGTATCAGTAGACTTTTGAGTTGTATTTATAGACTAGCGATGTTGACTAGTGAGTAGGTTATTGTACCCTTTTTGCTTTTACTTTCGAAGCGTCTTTACGCTTGTACTACCCAAAACTTTTGATCTATATATCAGTACCTTTTCTTTTCCAACACTGTCATTTACTTTATCGCACCTGTTTTACTTTACCTTATTTATTGCACCAGTATACCCTGTGATACCATGTACCCTGTTTTCCATAACTGTTTATATTCTGTAAAGAAGCATGCAATTTACTTAGTTACAACTGTTTTCAAAAAGAGATATTCCTGTTTTACAAAACTTTTCTTTTATACAAAGATTTGATTCAAAAGCTAAATAAATTGATTGATTCTTTACAGAAAATGCCTCCCAGAAGAAATACCCGCCCCAACACCCAGAATGAAGAAACCAATAACAACCAAGATGATACAAACCAGAATGTGAACCCAGGACCCATGGACCCAGCAATAGCCCAGATTCTTCAAATCTTGGCCCAATAAATAGTTGACCTGGCACAACAACAGCAGAGACAGACCAATCCCCAGGTAACTTTCAAAACTTTTCAGGCAGTAAACCCACCAGAATTCAAGGGTTCCTTAGAGCCAATTGAAGCAAATGTGTGGTTAAAGGAAATAGAGAAGGCATTTGCCTTGGTAAAAGTGAAAGAGGAGCAGAAGGTTGAATTTGCAAGTTACTATCTGAAGAATGAGGCCACCTATTGGTGGGAGATGGTGAAGACATTGGAAAGCACAAATGTTATTACTTGGGAAAGGTTTAAGGAATTGTTTTTAGAAAAGTATTTTCCTCAGTTTGTTCAGGATCAAATGGAGCTAAAGTTTTTAGAATTAAAGCAAGGGAACATGTCGGTAACAGATTATGAGGGGAAGTTTGAGGAATTGTCAAGGTATGTGCCGTCGTATGTTGATACTGATAGAAAGAAAGCTAAGAGATTCCAGCAAGGCTTGAAGCCATGGATCAGAGGGAAGGTAGCTATTTTTGAATTGGATACCTATGCCGGGGTTGTACAGAAAGCTATGATCGCAGAAACAGAGAGTGAGATGTTCCAGAAAGAAAAGGAAAGCAAGAAAAGGAAAGTTGAGGGAAGTGAGGGTCAGTCACAAACAGGGAAGTTTCCAAATTTTAAGAAGGACAAGTTTCAGCCAGGGAGAAATTTTAATTTCAGGAGACAAAATGCAGGAGACGGAGGCCAGGCCAATCGTCCAGCTAATGTGAATCAGCCGAATCAGTTAAGATTAACTTTTCCAGATTGTCAAGTATGTGGAAAGAAGCATGGAGGAGTTTGTAACAAGTTGAATGTGGTATGTTTTAAATGCAACCAGAAAGGGCACTACTCGAGGGAGTGCCAAAATCAGCCAGCAAGAGAGCCAGCAAATAAGGATCAGCCTATCCGGAATCCAGCAGTGAAAGTTCCAGTAATTGGATTTACATGCTTTAAATGTGGGAAGCCAGGACATATGGCCAGGGATTGCAAGACACCAGCCCCAGTCAGTAATGCATTGAAGATTATGGGATCTACCCCAACAGTGAATGAGACTCCGAGGGCTAGAGTTTTTGACATGTCGGTGAAGGATGTGATCCAGGATGCGGATGTCGTGGCAGGTACGCTTAATGTGAATTCTTTATGTGCCAAAGTGTTAATAGATTCGGGAGCAACTCGATCGTTTGTTTCACAAGATTTTGTTAGTAAGTTAAATTATCCAGTTGGATATTTAAATGAAATAATGACTGTGGAATTAGCAAATCAAGAGTGTGTAACTGTTAACCATATTTGTGGGAATTGTGAGATTGAGATTTCTGGTAGTAAGTTTTGTGTAGATTTGATACCGTTTAAGTTAGGAGAATTTGACGTTATATTAGGAATGGATTGGTTATCTAAGCATGATGCTCAGATAGATTGTCGAAATAAGAAAGTAATGGTGAAAACGCCAGACGAAAGAATAGTAACGTTCAAGGGACAGAAGCAGGTAAAGAAGTTCTTAACGATGATTCAAGCCAAAAAGTTACTACGACAAGGATGTGAGCATTTCGTAGCATATGTGATCGACAGAAGTCAGGAGCCAGCAAAACTTGAAGATATTCCAGTTGTGAAGGAATTTCCAGACGTATTTCCCGACGAGTTGCAATCGACTTAGCACCTGGAACCGAACCAGTATCCAAGGCCCCGTATAGAATGGCGCCCGTTGAGATGAAAGAGTTAGCAAAGCAATTATAAGAGCTGTTAGAAAAAGGAGTAATCAGACCCAGCGTATCCCCGTGGGGTGCACTGGTATTATTTGTCAAGAAGAAAGATGGAAGCATGAGACTATGCATCGACTATAGAGAGCTCAACAAGTTGACAATCAAGAATAAGTATCCGTTACCCAGAATTGATAATTTGTTTGACCAATTGAAGGGAGCCAAGTATTTCTCCAAAATCAATTTAAGATCGGGATATCATCAACTAAAAATCAAACCAGAAGATATACCAAAGACAACTTTCATAACAAGGTATGGACATTATGAATTTCTAGTAATGTCTTTTGGATTGACCAACGCCCCAGCAGCGTTTATGGACCTGATGAACAGAATTTTCAAGGAATATTTGGACAAGTTCGTTATAGTATTTATAGACGATATTTTGATTTATTCAAAGACGGAGGAGGATCATGCGGAACATTTAAGGACAACTTTGGAGATTTTAAGGAAAAAGAAGTTATATGCTAAATTGTCAAAGTGTGAGTTTTGGCTACAGGAAGTTCAGTTCTTAGGACACATAGTCAGTAATGAAGGGATCAAAGTGGACCCGGCAAAGATCGAGGCAATTACGAATTGGGAAAGACCGAGAACACCCACTGAGGTAAGAAGTTTCTTGGGATTGGCAGGATATTATCGACGATTCGTTCAGAATTTCTCAAGAATTGCAACACCATTGACAAAGCTTACACGAAAGAATGAAAAGTTTATATGGAATGACAAGTGCGAAGAAAGTTTTCAGGAATTGAAGCGGAGATTAATCACAGCACCTGTTTTGTCACTTCCAGACGATCAAGGGAATTTCGTAATTTATAGCGATGCTTCTTACAAAGGATTAGGATGTGTTCTTATGCAGCATAACAAGGTGATTGCGTATGCGTCAAGGCAATTGAAACCAAACGAACAGAAGTACCCTACTCATTATTTGGAGTTAGCAGCTATAGTTTTCGCTTTGAAGATTTGGAGACATTATTTGTATGGAGAAAAGTGTGAGATTTTCACGGATCACAAAAGTTTGAAATATATATTTACCCAGAAGGAACTTAATATGAGACAAAGGAGATGGTTAGAATTGATCAAGGATTATGATTGCTCGATTAATTATCATCCCGGTAAGGCGAACGTTGTAGCAGATGCGTTAAGTCAGAAGGAAAGATTAAATGTGTTATCCGTACCTGAAGAGATATATAAAGAATTTCAAAAATTGGAATTGGAGATTAGAATTTGCAAGCCTGAGGAAGCAAAAGTGTACGGTATGATTTTCCAACCGGAGTTATTGGAGAAAATAAAGAAATGCCAGAAAGAGGTAATGGATCAAGATATAAATAGTTTGGTAGGTGAGGAATTATGCACGCAACAAGATGATCAAGGTATTCTTAGGTTTTCTTCAAGAATTTGGATTCCACCAGTGACGGAGCTGAAAAATGAAATTTTACAAGAGGCACATAGTTCAAGATATTCCATCCATCCAGGGAGTACCAAAATGTACAAAGATTTAAAGAAGAATTATTGGTGGCCAGATATGAAGAGGGAAATTGCGGAATGGGTTAGTAAATGCTATACATGTTAGAGAGTTAAAGCAGAGCATCAGAGACCAAGCGGATTGCTACAGCCATTGGAGATTCCAGAGTGGAAGTAGGAACATATTACCATGGATTTCATAGTTGGATTACCAAGGACAAGGGCTAATCATGATGCCATTTGGATTATAGTAGATAGACTTACCAAGTCAGCTCATTTTCTGCCTATAAATGAACGATTTTCGCTCGACAAGTTAGTTCATATGTACTTGAAAGAGATCGTAGTTCGTCATGGAGTTCCAGTGTCTATTATATCTGATCGAGATCCAAGATTTAATTCAAGATTTTGGAAGAGTTTTCAAGAATGTTTGGGAACAAGATTGAATATGAGTACGACCTATCACCCCCAAACGGATGGCCAAAGTGAAAGAACGATCCAGACAATCGAGGACATGCTACGTGTTTGTGCTATTGATTTCAAAGGAAGTTGTTGAAATTATCCAGAAAAGATTAATAGCCGCACAAGATCGTCAAAGGAAATATGCAGACCAGTCAAGAAAAGACATGGAATTTGAAGAAGGAAGCTTGGTATTATTGAAAGTATCACCGTGGAAAGGACTAACAAGGTTTGGGAAGAAAGGGAAGCTAAACCCAAGATATGTCGGACCTTTTGGAGCACATTCACAATGTTTTTCACATATCAATGCTTAAGAAATATAATCCAGACTCCAGGCATGTAATAGAATATGAGCCAATAGAACTTCAAGCAGATTTATCATATGTAGAGAGTCCGATAGAGATTCTAGAGGAAAGAGAGAAAGTATTGAGAAATAAAGTGGTAAAGTTAGTAAGAGTATTGTGGAGAAACCCAAAGGTTGAAGAGTCAACCTGGGAGTTAGAAAGTGATATGAGAGAAAAGTACCCTCATTTCTTTTCTTAGAGATTCTGAGGACAGAATCCTTTTAAGGGGGAAGGATGTAATATCCGGGATATATCGTGTAATTATTTTTGCTATTATATAATTATTATGTGTGTTCAGTATATATTCTGTGAGCTAATTGTTAAGTGTTATCTGCACTTGAATATTCAAAAATAATATTAATTGAGTATTTTAATTTTTGTATGTCCAAAATAAAATATAGATAATTGTCATATCTTAATAATTATTTTTATGTTGGTTTATGGATTTATAAGAATCATATAAAATTTCTAAAATCTTTTTCCGGGTAATTAAAATCTATTTTATAAAAACGGGAACCAACCGACATCAACCGTTGTTACGTTTTTGGAACCCGAAACTCTTTCGAGAACTCCTTCCTAACCTAATTGTAATATTCCGAGCATATTCCATGTTTCGACTTTTTCGATCCGGCGTACGGTTTGTCCTGCGCGGGTCCCAGTGCAACATTTTCGATACAATATTCGTTTCGGTAAATCAATAAAACCCGTACTTTCGATAAACGGGAGCTTTTTATTAAACTATCACAATTATCACTTCGTAATACGTGTAACCAGGCGCTGAGACCAAGACCGCAGTACAAATTGTACTGATTTGGATAATTATCCCGAAAACCGATACCGTTTGGATCAGTTTTTACAAATAAACGTACCATTTTATATCCGGAATGATCCAACGGGATCCTAATTTTCCGTAATTATAAATAGCCTTTTACCGTATTTTATTTCGTATCAAAATCATTTGCAGACAGATAATTATATAATTTTCAGAGAAAAACCCTAATTTCCTAAAACTGTTCTAAGAATCAAACAAGCATTTGGAGGTGTTATTGAATTCGGTTTGGAAAGCTCGAGTAACCAATCTGAAGGTCTTGAAGAGCTCTACCAGATTCTGTAATCCATACACCTGCAGAAATCAAGGTTATTTTTTTAAAAATTTATTTATTTTCGAATTTATTTTATTAAAAATATGAATTTTTTTCGGATGATTGTTTGTATGATTTGATGATTGCATGTTGTAGAGCTTGTTTTCCTGATGATTTTCATATGTCATACGTTTGATTTGGAGTTCAATAACATGTTCAAATTTGAGTTTGATTTTCGAATTTTACAATTAGGGTTTATAACCCGTATGAATGTTCTTAATTGAAATTTGGGGGTTTCTTATTCTGTGATAGATTGATGTTGTGTTATAGTGGGTTGTGTTCTCTGTGAAATTTGCAATCTAGTCGTATAAGTTTCATGAACCAACGAGGTCTGTAGAGAAGGGAGTTGTGTTTTGAAGTTTTCCGATGTTCGCCGGAAACTGGAAAATTTCACGGCCAAATTCCGGCCAACTCAGGGATTGTTAGGATGAATTGATTGCATGGTTGTGTTCCTGGTAACCTGTAGATGTGATCTGGAGGTGTTGGTGGGGTGAGGACGCCGAGAACGTGTTCTCCGGCCATCCCCAACTTTTTTCGGCGACTGGACTATAAAATTGCAGTTTGGTCCCTGCAGTTTTGAAAACGATGCAGTTTGGTCCCTGTAGTTTCCAGACTTTGCAAAAATTGGATTTCTGTTTTAAAAATGTTTAAAAATCATATTTCCTATTTATTTTTATTATAAAAAATTCGTTTTTAATTTCTGAAAATTCTAAAAATTATTATTTTAATTCTGAAAATTATTTTTAATTCACAAATAAATCTAAATTAATTAGTTAATTAATTCCAGTTAATTTCTAATTGATTAATTGGTCAATTAATTCGAAAATTAATTGATTAATTGATTTAATTAATTATTAATTGATTTTAATTAATTATTTAATTAGATTTAATTATTTAAAAATGATTTAAAAATTTTGAAAAATAGTTTCGAGCTTTAAAATATTATTCTAAATTATTTCCAAGGCTCGATTATTATTCTAAAATTATTTCGGAGCCAGAATTGGCCAACCGAACCCTGTTTATTAACCCAAAATTGATCCAACGACCCGTTTTAATTCCGAAAAATATTTTAAAAATCATTTTAAATACCAGAAAGCCTATTTATGACCCGAGACTTCTTTATAAATGAT
Source organism: Apium graveolens (assembly GCF_009905375.1). Classification (NCBI taxonomy): domain Eukaryota; kingdom Viridiplantae; phylum Streptophyta; class Magnoliopsida; order Apiales; family Apiaceae; genus Apium; species Apium graveolens. Next base: position 184,718,055 of record NC_133653.1, on the reverse strand, counting down.
ATATCATTGATTACGTGATGTATTATATGCTATATGTGACTTGTTAATTGACTATCGGTCTATATATTCTGTGTTTACTTGATTATTGCATAACTTTCAATCCGTTAATCGGATTTGGGTAAAACGAAGGGTAGATAGAAGTATATGTTGAATAGAATTCCATGAGTAAATTATTGATAGATGCTTATGATATATGAGCAGAAGCGACAAGACGTAGGAAAGAGAAACAGATAGTTGAGGAGTAAGACGCTTGTGATTGGAAGCGAGTGCAGTGTAGTAAGCTAATATCAGGTAAGTGTTCTGAACTTTCCCGAGATATTATAGTATTTGATAGTCAGATTGATATTGCAAGTGCTTTGAAGCACTGAAACCTAAACTCTGAATCCAGTTATTGTTCTTGAGCCATAAACCTTATTCTTTCTAGACCATTGATTGTTGTATACCTAAACACAAATCTCAAGTATACGATATTACTCCACAAATACATGTAAACAAAATCCCAAACACTGAACTGAATTACTTGTACATTCAATCATTGTATCCTATGCTTTGAAAGCCCAAATCTTTGAAACCCTAAAATGTTGATTCCTTTGTTATCCAATTCTTTCATTACCCAGCATCCAAGCTTTTTAATTGCCTCATTGATCCTTACAAGGATTGAAACCCTTTCATTGTTAAACATTTATTGTTGTTAATGATTTCGGTTATTGTTTATTATTGCATATTCTGTTATTATGTTAGAATTGGATTATTTTTATAAAATTGTGGAACAGATTCGTGGTCAGACCATATAATGGTCAAGTTAGGCCAATGTGTGCCTTGGATCCAGTAGTTAGAGCAATGCTGTGTGCCTTGCTCGGGGTTAGTGCGTGACTGATCAGCAGCCTAACCTTGGTTTTTAAATTAAAATTATAGTATCCAATTTTAAATCATAATCCATTGTTCACTTGATATCATAATCATATTCACCTGATGATCATTATTCTCAATTTTGTCATTGTGATTTGCTGAGCTAGTTAGCTCATTTGTGCGATGTTGTTTATATTCTTTCCAGTTAAAAAGGAACCAGTTGGTAGCAATGATCCCCAGTCCAGCGCGAGAGCTAGGGGTTCAGGTTGAGAAAGCTGAGCTAGTAGGCTTCTTTTGGGATAATTTAAGTTTGTAAAAGTTTGTAATAATGTTTAATACTCAGTTTGAGTTTGAAATAGTTGGGATTTGGACGGTTTGTAATATATTAGTGTGTTTGGCTTGTGTGCATACTTTAACCTGTTGCGGTCCGTGGTGGTTGGTAAGTAGGGTTACTGCATATATTATTATTATCTTTATTATTGTTATAAACAAGTTATATTTAAGGTGTGTGTGTGGACCCCAAACTTCTGACCCGGGTTTGGAGGGCGCCATAGGATTCATCCATCTACTAGTAGAAAGGGTTACTTAATTGGTATCATTGCCTGATCAACAAGATATCAGGTTTATGCAAAAGTTTTCTTCTTTCCAAATTCATTGGGTATTATAACTCTGTTTATACTTTTCATAACAGAGGGTTTCAAGGAATATATGATATATATAGGTGTATATATATATATAGGGTATTAATGAAGTATCTAGTAACTTCATTTCTTTAAATGATATTTCAAAGATTAAATCTATTTGAGTCTTATCTTGTAGTCTCATCTATGTGATGAACTTTTGAAACTGATTATACCTTGAACGGTGGTAGTTCAAGTAGTATTCCGAAAAGATATAAGTATATTGGAGTATCTTGTAACTTCATCTTTTCAACTTATATCTAGTAAATGATTATCTTATGCATGACAAAGATTTTCAGAAAAATGTTGAGACAAGGTTAGATATATGAGATCACCTTGCAACGATATTTTATACAGTTATAAACTGGAACTCTGTGTATATTACGCATGGAAGAGGATTTCAAAGATTTTGAAAAGTATATATACATATATACTGATTATTTTGTGACTTGGTCGCGTTAAGATTTCAAACTTGGTTCATTTTTGCTTGACCAAGACTTTCATGAGTACTATGAGAATGCTTATATATTGTAAATTATTATACATATTATTTCGGTGGGCTTGTTGCTCACCCTTGCTTTATTCTTTCATAACACAATAACAGATAGACAAGATGAAAAGGACCAAACTCCCAATTCGTGAGCGGATAGGAAACGTTTCGCAGTTTCCTGTAGGCGTTGATGCCGCTGTAGCTGAGGTAGGAACTACCAATAGGCTAGGCTTTCAACTTTTAATGTACTAGACTTATGTATATTTACGAATTGTAATAATGGCAAATAATATGAAAATTTATTCTTTTGAGGTGTAATGACTTATAATTGTGGAATAAAATGACTTGTGTTATTTTTGGTATTCATCTCTGAGACTATAACCTGTGATGTGTGTGTATATTGTGGGGTCACAGTACGCAATAGTTGGTTGTTTACTAAGATTGAGTGTTATTAAGGGAAATGGAACTCGTGACAACCCGGATCCTCGACCCCAGATTTGGGGGTGTTACAGTTTAGTTAAGTCAGATTTTGGGGACAAAATCTTTTTAAGGGGGAAAGATATAATGACTCGTATATTTCTGTATTATTAAATGTGTAATTATTGAATAATTAATTAAATAAAATGTATGAATTGATTATGACAGCTATGTTTGGTTTATTATTATTTATATATGATTGTTGGTCTGCGAGGATTATCCGCATAATTGTTTGTTGAACTGTATTTTTTTTTTCACTTTTAAAAGTGGTTTTATTACAAAGTTATTTTCATAAATATTTGGATTGTCTCTAATATTGTTTTTGTGATTTTATAACTTCAATAATTATTTTTGGGATTTTATAAAATTTAGAAATCAATATTTCAACAATTATTTATCTTTAAATGATTTCCTGATTGCATTTATTTGTAAATTCTGTATTTAATTACAGAATGCTTCATAAATTAGAAACTCATATTTTATTAAGTTTTTAATATTCTGAGAATTTTAAAAAAAAATTGGAAAATTTTTGGATTAAAATCACCTGCGCGTATATCCGCTATTTTGTAAAAACATGGGTATGTTATATGTTCAATTTTTTTTAATTAATTATGAAATTTGTGAAATTTTAAAAGTACTTTTGGGAATTTTCGAGATATTTTACCCGCAAGTCGGGTCGTTAAGTAGCAAAATGCGGTATAGAATCGGGCATATAATTCAGCAAAAGGACACGTGTTAGTCCATCAGCACTTCGTGGCAATTATTTGGACACGTGTTTCGACCCGGTTTAATTTCAACTCTCACAAATAAAACACACACAACTCACACTCTCTTCTCTCTTCATCTCTCTCGCACATCTCTCTCAGTCCTCTCATCTCTCTCCCTTTTCTTTTTCTCTCTCGGTTTTCACTCCTCCTCCACAGTTTCT